>NC_027754.1:3284621-3291219 GCF_000695525.1 Brassica oleracea var. oleracea | reverse complement strand
TTTCTTTAGTTTGTGATGGTACAAATTCTTGCTTTTCTCAACTGAAAATCACACCATCTTCTTCCCAAAACTATCTTCGCATGTTCAGAATCGAACAGTTAACTGATCCCTTGTAGATATATCTCATCCTTACTTTATTTAAAAAATAATCACCAATGCTAACAGATCTGAAGATTAATAACAAACCCAACTATATAATTGAGAATTCATAGTGGTGTAATGGTTGATACAACAAAGAGTAATGCAACTTAATTACATAGTTAAAAGCAAAACATTTCTTGATGCTAACTCTTATACACAATCTTTCACTTGATGTTTCCCGTTAAATTCTTCAGAAAACACTTGCTGCTAGTGTAATGTAAATAGAAGGAGTCATAGGTGATGGGAACTACAAACTTAATATAGACCTGCACTGAAGAAAAAATTTTGGTCGCAGAAAGAAGACAAAACAGAGTTTCCAAGTGATGAACAACAGAACAACTAACTTCTCACGCTTCACGAAACCATTATCTATTAACTTCTTCAATACTCTAGCAATCTAGTTAGTGGATTCAAGGAGAACGTAACTTACAGAGGCAAGAAACTTCAACCACACATACTTCATAGTGTATGGTCTCTCTCAAATTCTTCGATATTAAAAATGTTTACCTCTTTCTTGTGACCATATAACGAAGTACAACCGATGTGTTTCTACCCAATCTAAAATCGAAAAGAGAGTGTATGTAAGTCCAAATCAAATACAAAAGGCGCAAGACAAAAACCGAAGGGTTGACGTGTAATACCTCAATCGCTTGTTTGATTGTTGACATAACCAAGGTTTGAGACTTAACGAAGGTAACTTGGCACCAATACTGTTCCTAGTGAAAATCTGAACCTTCTTCTTTCAGCTCAGCTGACCTAAACGTCCACGTTGAAGCTGGACAAATTTTCATGAAATATTACTGTTCGTGCGTCGAACACACTCATGCAAACAAAAGATACATCCCTATACATGTGTAATGATAGAAGTGGAGTTAATCGTTTCAATGTTTATTAGAGATGAAGCTTCTTCAATGAAGAAGTGTTCACAGGACGTTTTCACTGACCTTTGAATTCTAATAGTTTCCATGACACGTTCTTTGTCGTGTGTGGCATCATTCAACTTGTGCCTGATTGCTTTCAGTTCGCCAATAATGTCTTCCCGAGAGAGAAAATGAACATTGTCAATAGCATAAGGATATTTGAATTCTCTGTTTTAAAAGCAATGGATAAGAGACTAACCAGAAAGATGTATATTGGTGTTTGCCAAAAAGTAATTATTCTTCATTTCGGAACCGGAACAACTCCATAGGGAGTGGATTAACCGGGTCGGTTATCTCAGTGTAGGCGGTCTCTGGTCATTGAATCATATGGAGAGATTAGAGTCTGAGAGCTTGAATTTACCATTGCTAAGCTTTATGTAGGATTTTCTGATGGATGCTAATAGAGCCCTAGATGAGCATAGTCTGCATCAATAAAAGATCTGAAGAATTTTAAATATCCACAATGACTTTCAGAAAAACATATTCAGTGAATAGAAAATACCTTCTCACAACCAAGGATGAACTAACAAAATCTGTAGGCACAGCTCTGCTTCACATTCTCTGCTTCCCTTCACATTCTCTGCTTCCCAAAAATGAAGGAGGCGTGTGACATCAATATCCTTACACCAACCAGCCTTCAGCTTCATACAGAAGCTGTAGCCATGATTATACGAATTCTTACACATAGTTTGCTATAATAGAATAGCGGGACGAACAGATGAACAGAACCCTCTTTGATGAAAAAAAAAAAAGAACAGGACCCTCTCCTTCAGCTTCATATATATAGTGTAAAAAATTGGTGAAGAAAGAAGGAAAGCTGTAAGGATGTGGAGTTGTAGATTGATGTAAGTCGTCATTAAGAACTTACAATAAATCGTCGGTCAGTAAACCTCAAAGTAACAGTGACGGTTATAAAGAGGCATGAGAATGAGGAGTACAGTACTCTCGAACTCCCAAAATTGTTAATACCCTATGCCCATCTGGGCCTACACAAAACGTTAGCATAAAAGCCCAAATACGATACAATATCTGCTAAAACATGAGAAACGATTGGATCATACACTTTTGTCACAAAACGAAGAGAAAGTTGTAATATTAGGAGAAGCCAAGTGTCTCTATTTGCCCATCTCTACATACTGATGTGGCTCGATGAAGAGAGACCCAAGTCTCCTTTATTGTATAAGGTCCCTTTTATTAGTATAGATTTCTTAATTGTATATTTACTTAGTATTTATTTTCCTTATATTGTATATTTACTTATTATTGTTTAATGCAATGTTTCTACTCCTTATATTGTTTATTTACTTATTATTTATTTTTTTCTTATATTGCAAATTTACTTATTATTTATTTTCTATTTTTTAAATAATAATGTCACGTGTCATCTTTTGGGAGAATTTGTTTTCGCTGATGTGGACGCTCTATGGAGCCTCAAAAGATCCCTTTTATTAGTATAGATTTCACTTTTTTATAAATAAATATATATATATATATATATTTCACTTTGTTTTAAGTAAACGTTCCTAATGTAAAAAGGAAAAATCTAGCTCATATATACTCTAGTTACTTACAAGAATCTTGATTTATACATTACATATGTGTATGTATATGAATATGATTTATGTTTTGAATACTATATAGTTGTTCTTTGATCAATGGTGATAGACAATATTCTACAAATTCGTTTAGGTGGCACCTAGACGACAAATAGGTAATCACCAAAACGAGTTTATTAAAATCAGATTTAATCGGTTCAAAATAGTTTACATCTTCCAAAATTGTTTCAAATTTGTATAAATTGGTCTAAATTAGTTAAATCAATTAACATCAAATGAAATATGGCCAATTTAGTTATATTATATTTACCTAAAATTTGTAAATAACAAAGTGGCCCCAGAGAATTTTATACACAATGTAGTTTTCATAGTTTGAATCTTCCACTATAAAACATGGTAAGGACTTCTTCAATGGTGTTCTTGTTTTTGGGATTATCCACATACTTATTGCTTTTTCAGCTAAAAGTAAGTGCTGGAAAATATTTGAAGAATAGGTAGATGGTCTAACACTTAAGCCTTTGTCGAATACTCGTTTGGAAAGCCATGTTGAAAGTGTTAAGACAATACGATTTCAAAATCCTAAAATCATGGACATTTTAGTTTACATAGCTAAAACTAGTGTTGATCCACAAGAACAGAGTGAAGATGAAATGTCTTGCAACAAGTGAAACACATGAAATTAAAAGTTTTGAATTCTTGGTTTCTCTGGTTATTTGGTACAATCTTTTATTTGTTGTTAACATTTTGAGTAAGAGCTTCCAGACAGAAGACATGGATATTGATGTTGATATTGATATTGTTCAGTTTAAGGGGCTGGTTTATTATTCTCAAAAATATAGAGATCCAGGTTTTGAGAAAACAAAATCAACGGCTAAATTAACTGCAACTTCTATGGAGATTGAGATTGTGTTCCCCAAGCAAGGAGCGCAGTAATCAAAAGAAAAAGACAGTATGGTGAAGATTCAGGGAAGTGCGAGATTATTACACGAAGAGAAATTTAGAGTTGACTATTTCATTCAGATCATAGACCAAGCTCTCTACTTGCTTGGGACAAGATTTAAATAATTCCAAAAATATGAAAATATTTGATTTTTTGTTTGATTCGAAGAAACTGCAATCAGCAGGTGATGATAGTTTGATGGTTTTTTGTGTCAATCTTGAAGATTCTTTAACTCATGGTGATCATTCAGATTGGTACTGATCTTTTTGCTGAACTCAAAATTGTAAGAGAAACTTTACCCGAAGGAGTTACGACGCCTATTGAAGTGCTATACTTTTTGAAAAGTGTTCATGATTTTTATCCAAGTGGATTGCTTGTAGAATATTCTTGACCATCCCAGTTTCGGTTGCATTTGCTGAGAGGAGGTTTTCAAAGCTGAAGCTGATAAATCTTATATTCGTTCGAGTATGTCACAAAAAAATTGAGTGTTTGGCTATTTTATCTATTGAGAGAAAAATCTTAAGGAACATTGATTTTTGAAAGTTTAATCAATGAGTTCGTAGATAAGAAAGAAAGACAAATTATATTTTAGAATTGTGATTTAGTGTTTTTTAAGTGAATGGTCTTATAAGACATTTTTTATGAAGAGGACATATTTTTTTTTATCGCTGAAGCATGATATTAGTGTTCAAAGGACTATGGTAAAAGACTTGGAGCATAATGTAAACCCATCTGTCTTGGGTTCGATTATGTTGGGATCAAAGTTAATGCTATTTGACTAGTCTAGTTTTGGCTTGGTCCATACAGTTTACATGGTAGTTTAGTAACAGACGATTTGGCTATTTCCTGGCATTAGTTAAAAGGTATTACAAACTCAGATCTGTGATATCCAATCCACTTATGTATTATTAAGTGTGCTTTTATCAGAGTCGACCGGATCAGGGATAGAGAATACCCCAAAAAAAATATACAGATCATCAGATCACAGAGCTTGTTCATAAACCGTTAACTGCCAATTATGTTTAAAATTTCACATGTGACTTTTTGGATGAAAGATAACTAGAACACATAAATTGACTATCGGTAAATAATTATACGATATATTATATAGCGTGGAAATGTGAAAGAAAACGAAAGGTAGTGATTTTTTTTTTTTTTTGACGTCAAAAGGCTATTCTATTACTCAAGCTTGAGGTGGTCTGGGTAACCAAACCGGAATAGAACAACCAATAAAAAATAACTCCCTATGGAAGGATCTTGCTGTTTTAGCTAGAAAATCTGAAATCTGATTTCGCGCCCGTGGAACATGAATGATGCTGAATTCCGGGAAGCATATCTGTAGCGTCTATATCCTCTCCAATTCTGTTGCAAAGCTTGGCCAAGCATGTGGATCTTTTATCATTGCAATCAGCTCCTTACAATCTGTCCCGAAGCGTTGACATGTTGAGTATTGAAGCATATTCTCCATTGCCCGCCGCAATGCTTCTACTTACGAATGCAAGGCTGATTCGAGTCGAGTGAAATTCTTTGTTCCCATAAGTTGAGTGTTCTCCGCGCTGTCCATCCATACCCAGTCGCAGCCACTAATGTGAGCAGAAGATGTCCAAGATCCATCTAACAAGCATATGTTACCCAAGCTTATGGCTTGGTCTACCTCAGAAATATTATCTTGTACCACTGGTTGGACCACTGGTTGTACATCGTTAGCATTAAACCAGGCCAAAATAATATATTCTAAAGTGAAGGCCAAAATACCAAACAACATATCCAACCTTCCAAAGGGATTCTCCCAGTGTCTAAGAAAAAAACATATTATGACTGCGACTACTCTTTTTTTTTTTTTGGAACACTGACTGCGACTACTCATTATGTTCCTTTACCATATTGTAAAAGATTGAAGATACTCCATCTCTTTTCCTCTTTTCTGGTCAAGTCCATAATTTGATATAAAAAAAGAACATTTGGGCAATGTGACTTATGCCAACTTTAACTTCAAGAAGGTATGAATTATGATCACGCTGATCATGAAAACTTCATAGAAGCCTATCTCCATGATATATATTATTCATAGATTGACATAAATTTTCCAAAATAAAAGTTACTATATGGACGATAAAATTCAATATCCATAGTTTTATTTTGAATTACTAGAAAATTCTGGGTCGAAGTTCTTAATCTTTCAGAAATGAAATTGTATTTATGTAATATTGTTTTGTTTCAAGTGTACTCTTTGTGTAATCTTTAGACTTTATATATGAATTTTCTTCCACTTAAATTAACGACACTTAGTACCATCGTTAGCTACTAAAATGTAATTGATAGGTCTACTTCATTTCTAAATTAGACAACATTTTTCTTGCTCTTTGATGCCATACTTCGTCAAACACTTTAATTTATTTTAGAAACCGTAGAAATCACTTTACAAAGGTCAAAAGATATTTATAGTGAAAAATATGTAACACATGAATGAAAGTCATGTGCCATCTAGATTCTAGAACTAAGTGAACAAGATTTTCGAAGAATTTTTCTTTTGCTAAGAATGTAACTTGGTAATGACTAATGAATGTTTGATTACAAGAACTTGCAATCTCATCTGCTATGAAGCTATTCAGATGAGATGAAGAGGGCCGCAAAAAAATATAAAAAACCGTAGTCATCTATTACAGATCACATGAATTGAACATAAGATCAAAGTTGATGTTACTTGGCCAGTCTAGTTGTGGTTCGATGCCAGGTTTAATTCATGTTTCATACCAAATAAAAAGGTTAATTCATGTCAAGTCACTACAAGAAAACGTGACCATAACAACGAACATTTACGACGAAAATATTTCGTCGTAAATTTACATGGTCTTTACAACGAAATTACGAGGAATCTAACTTTCGTCGTAAACGCCATGTAAATTTACGACGAACTGATTTCGTCGTAAACTCCATGTAAGTTTAAGACGAATGTACGTGGAATGAAAAATACGTCGTAATCATTACATCGACATTACAACGAAGCATGTTACCGTTATATTTAGGTGAAAACGTGTATT
>NC_027754.1:3265198-3279730 GCF_000695525.1 Brassica oleracea var. oleracea | reverse complement strand
ATTTACGAGGGTTTTACATCGAAATGTTTACGAGTGATTTACAACGAAAGTATTTACGTGTGCTTTACATCGAAACAATTACGTGGGCTTTACGACGAAGTCTTACGTGGCGTTTACGACGAATCCTTTCCCTGCGCTTTACGAGGAATATATTTCGTCGTAAATGTAACGAGTCGTTTACGACGAAACCTCCGATGAACGTTTAACAACGAAACGTCTTTCGACGTTAATTCGTCGTAACACCCCGTTTACGACGAATTTACAACGAATACTGCCCTAGTAAAAAATATGTTTTCTTGTAGTGAGTGGACTGCTGTTTCTAATTGTTTGAATACTAAAAAGAAAACCAATGAATCAGTTATGAAAACATCTAAATTACGTACACTGTTTATCAATTATAGGGTATACATTAAGATAGATTCTTTATCTATTAGGATTTTTGTACAGAGTTAAAACATAGTTACACTTGATGTAAAAAGTTTTTCCGATTGAATAAATTTTACATTCATCCGGAAAAAAAAATTATAGGGTATACATTATTGATATACTACATGCACAGCTATGCATGAACTTTAAAACAAACATACTTTCTCGATCTTATTATTATTTCTTCCTTGCCCTTTCTGCGTTGTATTTTAATGAAAACAATATTTTAAGTGTGTGAATGACATAAAATCAGAATCGACTTAAAATAACTTTCCCATAACTTTTACTGCTTTTGTGAGCTACAAGCTTTCTCTACTTTAAATGAAACGTCTGTGTGTTGTGTATCATCGATCGGCCTCTCCTTTGTTTCCTTACTTCCTAAGTATTTGACTCTCTTTTCGTTAGACAACTTGATGTGCCAAAAATAAAATGTATATAAAAGCTTTAATAGAAAACAATGAATTACCAAAAAAAATGTCTTAAAGAATCCCGGTGACGAAAAAATAATGAAAAGAACGAAAACAAAGAAAACATTGAGAGTGTGTCCTTCACTAAAACCTAACAATAAATGGAAAATTTTTATATAAAATTTTATTTTTGGATAGAAATATTGGTTTTTTAATATTAATGAACAAGTAATATAGACCCGTCTAATACATTTTTGTTTTCATTTGAAATCCGTTTTAATAAAACTAAAATCTTATATATTAAAATATAAGTCACAACCTTGATTCATGTGTGATATTTAAAAAAAATGGACCATTACTAAAAAATCATATTTCATTTATTTCTTAATAAAATTTTGACATCATTACTAAATCACCTCATATATTATTGACTATAATAACTACTTTCCTATAAGATTGGAAGGAAGTCATTAATGTGTATTTTAATAACCTTGAACAAAACCAAACCATTTGGATTGATAAAACTTTTAACCAAATGGTTTGGAAATATATTTTGGTTTGGTTTAGATCGGTTTGAGTTTGGTTGGGTCGGTTCGGTTTGGTTTGGTTCAGTTTTTTTTTGTCCACCCTATTATTGGCTCAATTATAAGATATATAATGTTTTAATAGATAAGATTTATATATTGTTGTAAAGGCTTATTTAAATTTGTATATGTTTGAATTACATTACATATAAACTTATATTTTAATAATATATCTTCAATTGTAACTTATTAAAAACAATTATCAATGTTTTTTGTTTAAAATTCATTAGTTCATTTTATCATATGTTCTAATAACTAATACTAAATGCTTAAAGATTAGTGTATACGAATGTTTTTTAATTGTTAAAACTATCAAATAAAATTATCATATTAAATTGTTTATTATTTAAAAATTAAATTAAAAAATAAATGTAAATTTAATTTTGATAATAAGATGTTAAATATAAAATAATTTTAATTTTTAAGAAAGTATATATTAGTTCCCTAATAATTAAGTAGAAATCCAATAAGATATATTTATAATAAGAAGAAACAAATTAATTTAATAGAAAAAAAATGTAAACAACAAATTATTGGATTTGAAAAAATAATATAAACATTTAAAATATATACATAAAAGTGAAAACACCCGCGCGGTTGCGCAGATAAAGATCTAGTCTGTTCTATTAAAATAAAAGTCACAACTTCTATTCATGTGTGATTTTTTAAAATATGGACTTCACTAGAAAAAATCATATTTTATTTATTTCAAATTAACATTTTGGTATCATTAAGATATGACATCTTATATAATCAACACATATATATAACAACTTCACCTATAAAATTGTTTTAATACTATTTTTAATTATAAAAATCTATTGATAAAAAATCTAACAAAATCTTACTAAAAATTAAATATTTTTATATAATAATACATTAATTAATTTCGTAATTAAAAGTATAATATTATTTAAAAAAAAATAATTAAGATTTTATTATAAAAGAATTGTATGCTATTTTCATAAGTGTTCTATTTATAGCCTATATAATATTAAAATAGAAGTATGATATAAATTAAATATAAAAATTATGTTAAATTAATAAATTAACTTATTTATTTAAAAAAACATTTAAAAAATCATTTACCATTAAAACAGGTTAAAATTTGTAAAGCATGTATAAAATTTACTCATAATATCCTACTATATATTAAAATTGTAGATGCTAAAGTATATTTTTTGAAACAAAAAAAATGATCCTAAACAAATATTTGTTCTATAGTATAACTAACTAAATTTAAAAATATTTTGTAGGGAAACTGTAAAAACTTAAAATATATATTTTGAGTGGGGTTATCTATTTAATTATTTCAAGTTATGAATTTATTGTGTCCAAAAAGATGTTATCTTTTTATATAATAACAATTAATAATAAATTAAAATGTATATAACAAATCTTTATATATCAATAATGTCAAATAAAAAACATAGACACTAAACTTATAGAATTACATTATATATAACAATAAATTATAAATAATATATTTAAAAAAATTATATAAAATTATACGTTAATTATATGATTTTCTTATGTGAAAAATTGTCTTTCTGATCATCAACATAGCGGAGCTCGAACATGTCGTGATCAAAACCTCATTTTCATAAAAGCAAAGAATCATTTTCCTTGCAAAAAGCCTCCTCTCTTTCCCTTTCTTCTTCTCTCACGCAAACTTCGAGAAAGAAAAAACAATACTAATTCTACATTCACAAGACATGAGAGTCCCAGCTTCATCGAACAGTAACTCAGGAGGAAAGAATCTTGTTGTCTATGACGAGCCCACTTCCGTGCTCGGCCTCCGTAGAAGCCCAACTCCCACAACGGTGGAAGAGAAGCCACTCGTCTCGGCCGCGAGTGGTGGTGATAATCAATTTCCGTCAGACGATCATGCGATGCGTTCCATGGATTGGGATTCAATCATGAGAGAGTTAGAATTAGATGACGATTCTACCCCTAACTTGAAACCAAATTTTCCTCCGCCTGCCCATTTCGCCGTCGTTGATCCACCGCTTCCTGTCTTTCCCGATCAGCTTAATCCGGCGGAGTACGGGTATGACAGCAACAGCAACAACGGAGGAGGAGGAGGATTTGATATCATTGAAGATCTCATCCGAGTTGTAGACTGTGTCGACTCGGACGAGTTGCAGCACGCTCATGTGATATTGTCACGGCTCAATCAACGGCTGAGATCTCCTGCGGGTAGGCCGCTTCTGAGAGCAGCGTTTTACTTCAAGGAGGCTCTCGGTTCGCTTCTATCCGGTTCGAACCGGAATCAAAACCGGTTAACTTCATGGACCGAGATCGTCGAGAGAATCCGAGCAATCAAAGAATTCTCCGGTATATCTCCGATACCTCTCTTCTCTCACTTCACGGCGAATCAAGCAATCCTCGACTCTCTCCACCAATCTTCCTCGCCGTTCGCTCACATCGTCGACTTCGAGATCGGATTCGGCGGTCAGTACGCGTCGCTCATGAGAGAGATCGCCGACAAATCATCAGCAACCGGCGGATTTCTGAGAGTCACGGCGGTTGTACCGGAGGAATCCGCCGTGGAGACGCGTCTCGTCAAAGAGAATCTCGTTCAGTTCGCCGCCGATTTGAAAATCCGATTTCAGATTGATTTCGTTCTGATGCGAACGTTCGAGATGTTATCATTCAAAGCGATAAGATTCGTAGAAGGAGAAAGAACCGTCGTGTTGATTTCTCCGGTAATATTCCGCCGTTTAAACGGAATCTCCAGTTTCGTTAACGACTTACGGCGAGTTTCACCGAACGTCGTCGTTTTCGTCGACAGCGAAGGATGGAACGGAATATCCGGAGCTGGATCGTTTCAAAGAGAGTTTGTTAGTGGGTTCGAGTTCTACACGATGGTGTTGGAATCTCTCGACGCAGCCGCTCCGAGCGGAGATTTGGTGAAGAAGATCATAGAAGGGTTTGTGCTGCGGCCTAAAATCGCGGCGGCGGTTGAAGCGGCAGCGGTTAACAAGAGACAAGGTGGTGGAGAGATGACGTGGCGGGAGGCGTTTTGTGCGGCGGGGATGAGGATGGTTCCGTTAAGCCAGTTTGTTGATTTTCAAGCTGAGTGTTTAGTGGAGAAAGCGCAAGTCAGAGGGTTCCACGTGGCGAAACGACAGGGAGAGTTAGTGCTTTGTTGGCACGGGAGGCCTTTGGTCGCCACGTCAGCTTGGCGGTTTTAAAAAATGAACCGGGAGGTTGGGTATAGCGGTATAGAAGTATTTGGCTGGTTGGTTTATTATTATTTTGTATACATTAAAATAATCTCTGGTTTTAGGATGGAAATAAAATATTTATTTAAAAATACAATACATCTGCGTTAAATCGAAATTCCAATGTTCAAATATGTAAATCCAGTACTCGGTTTAGGTTCAAATTATTATTGGTTTATGATTAGGACCATCTCCCGTGGTTTCTCCATTTTTCTCTTCAAAACAAAATATTTTTTTATGACCAAAATAACACACATGGAATAAAATGACCAAAATAGATTTAATTCAAGAAAAAAGAAGAAATTACCTTTAATAAATTATACATTCAAATAAATTAGGCCATTTTAAAACAATCATTTTTAAAATACAATTATTTTATTCTCCAACAAATAATCAATCAAGCATGTTCTATGTTGTGTTAAGTTTGTATGTGTTTAAAATTATGTATTAGTTGTATTTTTAATATTACTGTTATTATTTTGTTTTATATATATCATTATTGAATCATATTTTCATATTTAATTATTTTTTTTAATTTTTATGATAATTATGTTTTAAAAAGTTTAATCAAAATATATATATATATATATATATTAGATAAAAGTTTTAAAAGTAATATTTTGTGTAACTATTTTGTTTATGCATAAAATAAAGTTTTGTAAACTGATTAGAGACTATTATATAAATAAAAAATCAATATCAAAATGAGTTTGTGAATAAAGCTTATTAAAAAAAATGCATTTTTATGTTTTCCTCATTTTGATGCATCATTGAAAATGCTCTAAAAAGTTGTTAACCGATATTACAATTTCTCCGTGTATAAAACAGCGTATTGATCGTGTGAGGTTTTGGTGCCTCTTGGGCCATCCGGGACTGGGCTGGTTAATGGGCTTCGACTTAAACCTGAAAGATAAAACAAGATGGGCTTAGTCTTGTGTAATAAGGAGTCCAAGTTCTAATAGGAAACAAGATCAGATGCATATGACGGTGGATTGATAAATCCTTCTCCAATTAGAACTAGCACAAATCAGGTTGTATAAATATAGGTCTCATCTCTTCCTTGTAATACACAGAAACATAAATACTCTCTAAAGCATAGAACACGCAACTAGTGCGAAGCTTGTAACGTTTTCGATTCATAGTGATATAGAGTTTGTCTCCGGTTTGGAGAGGACTCGCCCAACATATTGTTGTGTCGATTTACTTGTTACAAGAAGCAGCCAAGGTCGATTCTTTACAGTTAGGTTTTCAAAGTAATTGTATTTGATATCATATGTTAATGGTTTTGTGTTTTAGAACATAAAGCATGATTTTATAATCTCTGTACTATCGTGATTGTAATTACTGCGTATAACAAATCAATTAACTCGACATCTCACTATATGTATTAATTTAGCTAAATTCTGATAGGGCTCACTATACTCAACAACTCGACTTTTGCGGGTTAAAATCTCACCTCACAAAATACTAGCTCAAGTTATAAGTTGCAGCAATATGTAGGTTTAAACTTACTTAGATCATATTTACAAAGTACACTAAAGAAATTATGAAATAAGAACAAGTAAAGAGTAAGAACATATGATAAACAAAAATCATAAATGAAGCACTAGACCTTGATCCGCACAACTGCGTGGGTGTTTGCTTTCATTTTTATATACTGAATTTTTTTTCTACATCGTTAATAGTAAATATTCTTAATATTACCAATATTTCCAAAACTGAACTTATATATAAGAAAACATTATACCAATAATTATGAATATATTATTTTATATTTTATTTATACGTTATATAAATTGATTATGATATGTGGTTTTCACTTTATTATTTATTACTAATAAATATCGGAAAACATTTAATACGTTAATACGAAATATATCAGGAAATCTATTGGAAATTTTATTTTGGTTAAGAATCGATTAAGGAAATTGGTAATTTTAGGAAAAGAAAAACATACTTAAATATATGTTCAATAAATATCTCAATAGCATGTCATTTTAAAGAAGTGGTAAAACTAAGGGGTAAACTAATTTTGTACTCCCCTTTTAATAGATTAGATGTTTTTATGATCACTTATTTTTTTCAACCAAAAAATCTACTAAGACATAATGGAGAGAAAATATCAAGTTTAAATAGATATCATAATGGAAACTAATAGAAATAAGGAGAAATTGCCAAAAATGACTCACAACTTGATTTTGAATATAAAAGTGTACCTCAAATTCAATCAAATGCAAAATTAACCTAAAAGACTAGTGAAATTACAACAACCTCCTTATGACCAAACAAAGACATGTATTGAGTTTTACCATTATAACCCTCCGCGTGAGAAGACTTACAAGACTTCTTTGTAAGTCTTCTTGTTCAGTAGATCTTTAAAATAATTTAAATTTTTGTAAAAAAAATATTTTGATGGGGAAAAAATTAAAATAATGTAATAACAAACATTTATAAATGATGTAAATTTAATTTTACTAAAATTGAATTATTTTCAACATAGGTGAGTGAATGTCGATAATTCATGATAGTCTTTGGATATGTATTATTGTGTGTTTTATATATTAGATTATAAAAAGCTATAGATTCAACCTAATGTGACTGTTTTGTTTATTATTATATTTAAGCATAAAAATATATTTTTGAAGTTTTTCTCTTTTTTTTGAAACGATTTGAATGTTTTTGAATTTGCAGGTATTTCAGATCTGAGACTGGCTTTGAAAGACTTCTCAGAAGACTTTCGGAAGACTCCTCGAAAGACTTCTAGGCAAGTCTTCTAATGCATTTTATGCTATAATACTTCCCACGAAGTCTTCTGCCCAAAGTGGTAAATTTTTTGGATTATTACCTTTGAAGAATGGTGACTGTAGACAGGAGTTGTCTACACAAGGAATCTGCAAAGTTAGTTCAAATACTAGTCAACCGAATGATTTTGCAGGATAATAAGCTTCAACAGAAGTTGAGACACCATTATAAAGAAGCAGAATCAGATGTCATACCTGAAGGATACGTGTGGCTGTAGCAAGGAAACGTCTACAACAAAGCTGTGAATACAAGGTTATTAGTTCACAGATTCAAAGCTCTTAAAGGGATTGAAGAAACAACTCTGTTTGATTACCTAATGGAAGTGAAGTGGTGAAGAGACGTCAGCACCATAAGCTGTGGAAATTAAACAAGGAATAAGTTTAATTTTTTCAGCAAATGAATCTTTCATTACAGGTTTTCTTTAAGAGAGCATGAAGACACGGATGTCTACAGGAAGAAGAAAAAGTCAAAACAAAAGGAGTTACCTTTTGAAATTTGACGTGTCTGATTTGGTCCGTATGAAGGTCGTGTGGTGTAGGATTCACCGGAAGAACACGAAGACTCAAGGGATTTTTTATTGATTTCATCAAGGGACAAGCTGGAAAGAAATTGAAATCAAAGGTTAAGGTTTGGTCGATGTCTAAGGAAAAAGACATGAGAAGAGCAAACGGAACCTGGATTTTCAAGGGTGAAGGCGGTGAGAGCAATCGCCGGTGAAGACGAGCGGCGGTGAAGTCGGGATCTTGTCTTGGTCACGGGGAATCGAAGAAGAGAGAGGTTACAGCCGGAGCGAGATAAAGAGGAGCAAGGATCGGAGAGAAGCATGCATCTCCGGTGACGACGGCGTCGAGGAACAGACGATCGTCGGAGAAGACGAAGCGGTGAGCTCGTCGAAGCTTCTGGTCGCCAAAGAAGAAAAAGGAGAGAGACGGAGAAGTCGATGAGTGAGGCCAAAGAGTCAAGGTGGAGAATGTGAGGTTTTGGTGCCTCTTGGGCCATCCGGGACTGGGCTGGTTAATGGGCTTCGACTTAAACCTGAAAGATAAAACAAGATGGGCTTAGTCTTGTGTAATAAGGAGTCCAAGTTCTAATAGGAAACAAGATCAGATGCATATGACGGTGGATTGATAAATCCTTCTCCAATTAGAACTAGCACAAATCAGGTTGTATAAATATAGGTCTCATCTCTTCCTTGTAAAAACACAGAAACATAAATACTCTCTAAAGCATAGAACACGCAACTAGTGCGAAGCTTGTAACGTTTTCGATTCATAGTGATATAGAGTTTGTCTCCGGTTTGGAGAGGACTCGCCCAACATATTGTTGTGTCGATTTACTTGTTACAAGAAGCAGCCAAGGTCGATTCTCTACAGATCGTTCTTTAGGTGTTAATTAGCGTTAAATGTCTATATATGTAACTTGAAATAACTCGGTTAATAGAGAGATGGAGATTGACTGAGAGAATGATCTGAGATAGAGTGTTCAGCTTGTAGTGATAGCTGTTTGTTATTCAGTTCTGATATTATCTGACTGACTTCTATATTCATTCCTTGTTCAGCAGTGACCTTCTCTCTATTTATTATTATCAGTCTACATCTACTTCTTCAACGCGCTAGAAAAATGGTAGCTTAGCTTTTGATGTTTGTCGCCACTATCTTCTCTAAGAATGTTCTTTTTAATTCAATAATGTGTTACAATTCTGAAATATTTTAATGCGACACTTTGTATAGATGGAAGAAAGCCAGAGTGTTTCATTTTTTCGAAGTCGTTCCATTTTTGCTCTTTCTTTTTGCTGATTGAGTTACGACGAGTCATGTAATTGTCAAACAGCATAGAATAATTTCATGTACTAAGTCGGAGTGTGGAAAAGAGAAACACACAACTTCTCTACCAAGGAAATGAGGTGTAGAACAACAACAACAATTTGGAGATGAGTCACGTTTCAGCCATTTTTATGGAACCTGTGGGTTGAACAACGTTAAACAAAGCCAAAGATTTGTGACGGAAACACATACTTACTGTACTATCTTTCGTCATTACATGTGATGTAAGTGTCGAGTAGAAAGACTAGAAGCAGGACCGAGCCTCTAGAGAGTGGATTGAAACATTTCAAAGGATTCCCTCTTTATGGAACCCCTAGTTCTTAAAAATATGTTTGATTATATATATTTTTATTTGTGAAATATATAAAATATAAAATAAAATGTATAGATAAAAAAAAAATTTGTTTGTAAGCATACTTTAAAAGCTGGATGAATTTTAAATTATTATAATTTAATAAAATTTAAATTATAAGAGAAATAACTATTAAAATAAAATGTAGGTTTATAAGTTATAAATATATGGACTCAATTGAAAATATTTTTGTTTCGAATAGGGACCTGAAATCTCAGGCTCCACTTTAATTAGAAGTGGATAGATCATGGATGGACCGAACCGAACTGAAACTAAAAATCGAACTCTTTGAACAAAAGTAATAATGTGATAATGTTACTAACTACTAACTACAAATCTTTGGTCTACAAATCTTTGGTCGAATAGCCTATGCAGGTATATGATATAGATTTATAATTGTTTTTCTTATGTATTCTACGTACGAAACGATCGAGGCAAGTGAATGCATCACGTGTATTTTGGTTCCACACCACTATATAATAATAAGGGTTGAAGAAGTAAGCAGCCATATGCAAAGGAAAATCCAAACTTCCTTTCATTTTTTCGTCAATAATCTTGAATATAGGTTGATAGTTCTTCTCCAAATGGTCAGTAGCTTCTTTAATAGACTTCTTAGCTTCCAAAAACTCACCATAAACAAACTCAAGAAATGGTATCTTCTCTCCATCAGCCAACTGAAGAACCTTCACCATAAGGCTGAATACTTTCAAAATAACCATGATACTATTCCAAAACATATAACTCATCACAGTATCAGATGCAGTCTTACCTTCACAGACTTGAAATGCTTACAATCATGCCACTCATCACTGTTGAATATATTCTTTAGTTGCCACTTCTTCTCATAATTACTTTGTAGTGTGAGGAAGCATGTTGCAAACCTTGTTGCTCATGTCCTCACAATATCCTTCTTCTTTGTATATGTTCTCATCATTGACAAGTGGCTTAACACGACAAAACATGTGAGTATATCAAAGGTGAGTATATCAAAGGATGCTTCCAAAGAAAAAGGTGAGTATATCAAAGGATGCTTCCAATTTTCAAAAGCAGGTACTTTGAAATTGCAGATTTTCTACGTGCAAAAAATGGTCCAAGACTCTCATACGCATGGAGGAGCATTCAATTTGGGAAAGAATTATTGAGCCAGAGATTAAGGAAGCATGTCGGTAACAGCAGGACCGTGTCAGTATGGATTGATCGATGGATTAAAGGAGATGTCAGAAGAACGCCCCTCATGAAGATCATTTTTGTCGATCTTGAGCTCAAGGTCTGTGACCTTATAGATTTTCAAAACAAACGATGGAACCTGGATAAACTTCAGGAGTTGTTCTATGAGGAAGATCGTAGCAGAATTTTGGCCATGAAAACTGTATTTGATCAGGAGGATTATTGGGTGTGTTTCACAACAGACATGGCTGCTATTCTGTGAAATTCGGATACTGGTTTATCAACAGCTTAGTAAGAAGAGAGGAAATCAGAGAAGCTGAAGCTCGTCCGTCTTTAAATGAGTTGAAAGTTGAAGTCTGGAAAATTCCAACTGCTCCGAAGATTAAAACCTTCATTTGGAGAGCTGTGAGTAATGCAATCCCGGTGGGGGAACTCCTAGTGAAGCGTGGAATTAAAATGGACCCGGTAGCATGTGGTTTCCAAGGTGAATCCACAACCATATCATATTTCAATGCTCTGTTGCAAGACAAGTATGGGCGCTGGACAATGTACCGTATCCAGAAAGTGGGTTTGATAAGGTATCCCATTACTGTAACTTTCATATGCTGATGGTGATGATGAAGATGAAGAATGGTAATATTCCCGAGAAAGTGAGAAATGTAATACCATGGATAGTTTGGTACCTGTGGAAGTTTAGAAATGGTGTTATCTTTGAGGCAAGGAGCAAGACAACCTTGGAGGTGGTGGTAAAGGCAATGGATGAAGCTGAGTTTTGGTTGATGGCGCAGAAAAATGATGAAATGAAGGAAAAGGAAAAACATGAGGCAGTGGTGGTTGTAAAGAAGTCATGGTCAGGTCCCCCACGAGGTTGGATGAAAAGGAATATTGGAGTTGATTGGAACAAAGCTCAAGCAAAAAATGGTGCAGCATGGGTAGTTAGAGATGAAAGGGGAAAGGTACGGTTTCATAGCAGAAGGGCTTTCTTCAATACTAGATCATTGGAAGAAGCCAAGTTTCAAGCGCTCATATGGTCGCTGGAAAGCTTTCATTTTCACCATCTTAATAGAATTATTATTGCCATTGATGATTTAACTCTTTCAAATGTTGTTTTAAGACCGAGAGCTTGGCCGAACTTCAAATACCAACATGCGGAGATAATGAAGAGGTTGGAAAAGATAGAATGGTGGAGGATTTTGAGAGAAGATAGGTCAACAAACAGAGGATCTTTCATCATAGCACAAAGTGTTCTCAAAGGTGGCTACAAGCAGTCTTACGTAGCTATGGGTGCTCCTTTTTGGCTTCGGGAACTCTTTGAGAATGAAGAAAAACTTTCCTCTGTGGGTGTTGAGACCTGATGGTCAAGTGTGAGGCGTTTTTTGGGCTGGGTTCAAAGCTTGTGAAGATTGAACTTTGGTGATTTGGCTTAATTTTTTGGGTATAGTTTATCATGCTCTGTGATAGCTAGTTGATAATAGTTAACATCTTGGATGTAAGCTTGTTTGTATCCAAAACTTTATAGCTCGTTTGAGCAAGGAAATAAAATTAACAGATGACCAAAAAAAAAATCAAAGGATGCTTCCAAAGATTTTTTTTTTTTTTTTGTCGTGTGCAGCTAATCAGTCAGGACCATTTCTTTAACATGGCTTCACACGACAATTCTTTTTCTTGTCAGCTTATAGTTTCACATGACAAAATTTAAAACTTCTAAAGTGAACCTAACAAATAAATAAATAAATCAGTACATGTCCACTTCCATTCAAGTAAATCCTACAAATTATTAACTCAACATTTAGCAAAATCAAACTCCATTAACCCTTAAAAAAACTTCTCAATTGAACTATAAAATCTGAAAAGTCCACAGTTCGAGTAAAAGCTTGAATAACTAAAGAAGTGAATGGTTTAAAGTTTATTACCTTGAATCCGGTACAAGAAGAATTTGCAACAAGTGGACAATCTTGATTCACGGTGAATTGCTTTGGATTCACTGGATTGAGGAAGAGCAATTGACACTAGAGTTAACAGAAATCCCCAATTCTACTATCGGAAAAGATCGATAATGGTTTGAACCTTTTTATTATTAATAGTTTTTTAGTGGGGCAAATTGTGTACAAAAATAATATGGTCAATTTTTTTAGTCTAAAAATTTTACTTATTCTACGTCCGCATAATGTTAAAATACGGACTAAGCGGGCATAACCTGGTCTAGAGTATAATGCAACTGTATTGGTTCACTAGCCAGGATGAACCTGCGTTTAGCGATTATGCGGCTATCGGCCGCGTTTTCGACTAGGGCTATGTATATTTCCTATGTTCTTATGAACAGGAGTATATCATATTTATTAGTTATGGGTTAGGTACAATCACATAAATTAAACCGAACATATATTTTGTTTGAGCTACTTAATCTAGATGGTTAACTGTGATATATGTTTGTTTCCATTTGTTATCGTTTTGAAAATATCATCTAAACGTACAAGATAAAAGTATCAAGATAATGTAAAATTTAATTAATATACCAGAAAAGATGACCGACTTTCAACACATCAATCCATGATATCTTGACACATATCATTCTATACTCCAATGAATATAGTGAACCTGACTTCAACTTTGAAAAGTACCCGTAGACCCTGCTTCTTTAAACTTTAATATCAATCCGTATTTCCTAAAATTGCACCAATCGCGTTCTTTTTATCACTTCTCGATTCCACTTTTTGTTAAGAATAAATTGCAAACTTTGGACACATATATACGCACATAACATATCCCTATATATACACATGTCGTCAGTTTCTTCATGGTTAATTTGACAGAATCTGAACTTTATGCAACCATTTAGCTCACACACTTGAGAGACACCAAGCAGGTACAAAACCTTGATCTGCTGAGGAGATAAGGGACATGGGACAATTAGAACCATGAATGCTAAGTTGCTGTTTCTTAGAACACCCATATCAATAACAATATCTCAAAGATTTCTAACAGTGATTAATTATAATAAACATATTAATCACAGGTGTTTTGAGTATCTTAACTTGTAAGAAAAATACCCATTATTTTTTTTTCACTTAGCCAATTTGAGAGATATTCTCAAAGAAAATGTTCCCACTACAAGAAAACATAAGCTTAGTGAGGACGGTTTTCCTCGTGAGTTCGTCGTAAAAGAGGTTTTACGAGGAATTAGCGAGGAAACACGTTTTCTCGGTACTCGTCCGTCGTAACACATATTTCTTCGCCAATTCGTCGTAACTTAGCGAGAAAAATATTTCGTCGTAAAGACGAAGTACATCATTTCGTCGTAAAGACCACGTAAATATTCCACGTAAGGAGGTCTCTATATTTCCTCGTAAATACCTCGAAACGTGTTCCTCGTAAACTACACGTAAATACCTCGCAAGTGTTCCCTCGCAAAATACACGTAACTACCACGAAAGTATTTCCTCGTAAAATTCTCGTTTATCTTTCCTCGTCATTTCCTCATAAATATTTCCTCGTAAATACCTCGAAACGTGTTCCTCGTAAACTACACGTAAATACCTCGCAAGTGTTCCCTCGCAAAATACACGTAACTACCACGAAAGTATTTCCTCGTAAAATTCTCGTTTATCTTTCCTCGTCATTTCCTCATAAATATTTCCTCGTAAAATACTCATTTATTTTTTCTCGTCATTTCCTCGTAAAGTTTCCACGTAAATAGGTCGTAAATTAGCTACGAATTTACTTCGTTTTTTTATTTTACAGAAT
>NC_027754.1:3264487-3264986 GCF_000695525.1 Brassica oleracea var. oleracea | reverse complement strand
AGCTGAGCGGACTCTCTACGCAGCTCAGTGACTTCATCATCCCGTCGCTGACCATAAGACGATGTCGCTCTCGGAACATCGTTGACGGAACCAATCCTCAACGTCCGTCCTTTTTTTTAGGGACAACCTTAAAAAAAAAAAAATATTGTTACTAAAAATTTAAAGTTAAATTAAATGAATAATAAAAAATTAAAATTTTAGAAAATTTACCTCCTCGTAAATCTTATCCACTTCAAGTGTGGATAGGGTAATCCGTCGGTAGACTGCTGGGTCAGCTGAGTCTGGCGGTCTTCAACCCGAGCAACTACGTCGTTGTAGATTTGCTCGGACTTGCCATCTACAAATACGCCCGCCTTGTTCTTGTGGGTCCTCTCCTAAAGTTCCATAAGAGACGGGAGATGTCCCATCTCTTTGGCATAAAAAACATTTAAGAAAGTTAGAATAAAAATATATATATTAAAAATTTTATTTAATAAAATATTTAATTACCATTTCCATA
>NC_027754.1:3262569-3263984 GCF_000695525.1 Brassica oleracea var. oleracea | reverse complement strand
TCCTAAACTAATCAAATTAGAGAGGAATTAGAGAGACTTACCATTGCTACGAAATAGAAAGGAAGTGGAGAGGAAGTAGAGAGGAAAGAAAGAGTGAGCGCTCGGGAGTATATATAAGATTACTTATCCTCGTTATTTTCTCGTAAAGTTACGAGGAATTACAAAGGCCCGTGTTTTATTGTACGAGGAAGTAGCGAGGAATTACAAAGGCCCGTGTTTTATTGTACGAGGAAGTAGCGAGGAATTACAAAGGCCCGTGTTTTATTGTACGAGGAAGTAGCGAGGAATTACAAAGGCCCGTGTTTTATTGTACGAGGAAGTAGCGAGGAATTACAAAGGCCCGTGTTTTATTGTACGAGGAAGTAGCGAGGAATTACAAAGGCCCGTGTTTTATTGTACGAGGAAGTAGCGAGGAATTACAAAGGCCCGTGTTTTATTGTACGAGGAAGTAGCGAGGAATTACAAAGGCCCGTGTTTAGGTTTACGAGTTTTTTACGACTAAGTTTACGTGGAATTTACGAGTCAACATTTTACGAGGAATTAGCGAGCCCCGCTTTTCTATAAATACCCGCAACTTTCCTTCTCAAACCACACACAAACTCACAAATCACACACAAACTCACAAATCTCACAAATCACACCCTATCTCAAATCACACAACTCAGCAAAATACTTTTAAAATTAGAAATATTTGAAAAAAAAGGAAGAGAAGAAAGATATTGGAACACATGTGGGCTAGACTTACGAAAGTCTCGCCACATGTGATTCCATTATCTTTCTTCTCTTCTCTTCTTTTTTTCTAGTTTTTATTCTACGAGGAATTAGCAAGACCAGCTTTCTTTTTTTTGGTTACGAGGGATTTACGACGATTTGCGCTTACGTGGAATTAACGAGTCTCGCGTTTTTTTTTAATATTTCGTCGTTATTTCCTCGTTGACTTACGAGTGCTTTACGACGATTTCTTCTTACGTGGAATTAACGAGTCTCGCGTTTTTTTTTAATATTTCGTCGTTATATCCACGTTTATTTACGAGGAATTAACGAGTATTATGTTTAAATCCCTAAAATCCAAAACCCCAAACCCCATATTCCTTATCTTCTACTTCATATATTCCAAACCCCAAACCCATCTACCCTTTAAACTCAATATATTCTTTCACCTCAATCTATTCTTTCCATTCAAAACCCCATTCCTTAACTTAGTATCTCAATATCTTATTTATAAAATAAACTCCCACATTACCTTACACAAAATCAAATACATCAATCCGATACATCAACATTCTCGTCATCACTAGAAACATCATCATTTTCATTAAACTCGACTTCAACAGCTTCCTCTGTGGCATCGTCGGTAAGATCTTCGTACTCGTGATTATGCGGATCAATGAGAAGGATGTCATCAATTTCTTGTT
>NC_027754.1:3240885-3261161 GCF_000695525.1 Brassica oleracea var. oleracea | reverse complement strand
AACCACTGTAAAGTGGCTGATTCGCCGCATTTAACATTTCCTAAAACTTTTTTGCATCTATGTTAGGTTCTTCGTCTTCATCATGAGCTACGAATGCATCAGCTACCATATCATGAACCTCATCATAATCTACAATCTCCTCCTAATTGTAACTATGTTCATTATGCAAATGATGATCAACCGGTTCTTCCTGAAAATTGCTATTACTACTACTAGCTTCATTCTGATCATAATTATAACCTTCTCCATGTTGAACCCAGATATAGTAATTTGACGTGAAACCTCTATTTATTAAATGCTTCCAAACATTTTCACGGTTTGCCAATTTCGAATTGTTGCATTTCCGACAAGGACAGAACATCTTACCACTTTCTTGGGCGAGCGGTGTTGAATCTGCTTGATGCATAAATGTCTCCAGCCCCGCAAGGTATTCTTTCGTCACTCTCTCGTTAGCATCTCTATGCATATACATCCACTTCCACAACTCGAAAATATTCCCGGAGCCAGCCATTTTTTTTTCTTTCACTTTTTTTTTTGTTGGTGTGTTTAAAATGATGTTCAAACATCCCTATTTATAGAAAATTTTCAAATCTGGTAGTTGTAATTTTCCTACGAATTTACCACGAAAATTAGTTAGCTGGCCGAAAAAAAAACGTGTGACAAACAAAGTTGGTGGATTCAAAATTTCGTCGCTAAGTAGACGTAAATTATTTCCTCGTAAAGACCACGCTAAGTTTACGTGGAATGTACGACGATATACGATTTCCTCGTAAAAGCCACATCACTTTACATCGACTTTACGACGAAACTGTTTCGTCGTTATTTTACGAGGAAATAACGCTGATTTTATTTTTCCTCGTAATTTTCTCGTAAAGTCGACGTAAATTAACGAGGAAAAATATTCCTCGTTAATTTTCCTCGTTAAGCTTGTGTTTTCTTGTAGTGTCCTTTTTAATTGTTCTTAGGTTTACAGTTTAGCTTGGTATGAAAAAAACTAGTGACAAGGTTCTATATATTATATTTATGCATGTTTCTAGACATGGACAGACGTCATATATTATCCGAATCTTTTTGATTCAAATAAGAAACTGATAATAGTAAGATATGAATAGCAAGATATATAAAAGATTCGAGCTTCTCTCTCTTCTTCGTTTTCTCTCTAGGATCCTTCACGAAGAAGAGATCGAGATAAAGCTCCTTTGATTGTCGCCGGTCTCTTTTGGCGACTCTGCCTCTGGTATACTCGGTCAGTTCGACGAGTATAGCCGGCTTTTGTTTCCGGTGGCTTGCGGTCTCTTCGACGGAGCTGTCCGGCTTTTGACTCCGCGTCGCGTTATTCTCGATGGCGACGGCAGCTTTACTCCGGGGTTCTCCCGGTTTCGTTGATCGATGTTTCCCATTCTTCTTTGTCCAATCGCCTGTCTTTCCTCAGCCTCGATGTCATCGCTTCCTCTCCTCCTCGCGAGTCGGTTCATCTTCGAGCTTCCACCTATCATTAAAGGTGACAGTTTTTCTAGCAGGAAGATTGACGGTGGTGGGATCGATTGTAGGCGATTAGTTCTTCTGGAAACATAGATCCGGTGTGCGACTTGAACAAGCGTAAAGATGGTTCCTTAGTGTGTTGTTCTTCATCGGTAAGGTTCTGCTTGACGGCGGAGTTTCGTCGAGTCTCCCCACCGGTGGAAGGCGGTCCGATCTCTCCTTGACGCGTGTTTCAGGACGCCGGGCGTTTGTCCACGTGGTGGGACGTGTGGATGCCTTTCTCAACGGGTTTCCTCTTTCTGGGCTTACGGCCCAAAGAGTTTGTTATGTTTAGACCTGTAGTTTGAGCCTTTGTTTGTTTGTTATGTTGGGCTTGGTCCGGTTTGAACCATGACCCGTTTAATAAAGTTTCAGTGAAAAAAAAAAGAATAGCAAGATATATTCTAGCTAGAGTCAATATTGGACCGTCCTAGAGTCCTAAGCTATCCAATTTTGTGGTCACATGAGGTGAACCCACATTTATTTATTACCTAATTGAGTTCCATTTTATCCGAATATCTTTTCTAAATTTTGGCAAATATTATCTTCGACCCTTAAAATATTAAAGTTTTTATCGTCGTTTTGTTTTTGTTTGTATATGATATGCGAATGCGATACCTTTAGCCGTTAGTTTTCTAAGTCATGCCACTAAATGTGGTAGATGATGATTAAAACGTTTTTAAAGAAAACCCATTATCTATACAGGTTCTATTATATATTATATTACGTTGTATAATTATTGGTGTTATTAATAAGGTTTTTCTATTGAAAATTAAGTATTAGTTTTTCTTATAAATATATATGTCCGTATTCCTTTCTTTTTATTATTATGACAACCAGTGTCCGTATTCTTGTTAAGAAATTATCTAACGTACTTGTTTATCTCATAGGATTTGTAGATATAACTCTTTTTTACCAAGTTTTCTTAGTAAATATTAAATTTGTCAATCAAGTCGTGCACTGCAGAAACAAAATAAAATCCTCCTAATCAATAATTATTTTTCTTGAAACAATAATTCTTTTTTTTCGAAACACAATAATTCATATCATGCGACTAAACAATAATGAGCAACGCAATCTTCAAAAAAAAAGAAAAAAAAGCAACGCAATCTTCACTACTTAGTTAAATTTATCACGTATCTATAATACTTATATACAGAACTATAATGCATTAATTGACAACAAACTATTTATTGTTTTCAAGTGCTCGTAACCATCATCAAATATGTCGTCATACAGTTTTAATGGTTCTTCTGGCAAATTATTTTTGGTTGCTAATTGTAATTTTCTCTTTTAATAGTATGTTACGGTTGAGTTTTAGTAGTTAAATTGTTCTGATTATAGATAACTTGTTGTTGGATACTTATTTCCTGGATAAGAAATCAGGGATTAGTTTATACTTTAATGATTTCTTTGTATATACTGTGTATATGATTTTGTTAAACAATGCACATATATTTGAGTATAATTTTCTCAAAGATAGTATCTTGAAAGAAAATTAAAGATTTGCCGCAACCATGAATAGCAAGTAATTTTATGTATTAAACATCTTACAAGAAAGAGAAATCATAATTTATATCTTTTGTCCAACATTGACCATACTGTCAAACTAATTAAAGCAACTTTCAACCTAATTAATAACTAAGCAATTATGCTTAGAGAAGATATGCACAATATTACACAATCTAATCAGACCCATTGTTCTATCTACATTCTGCTAATCTGCTTCGTTATAGATAGCGACCAATCATATATATATATATATAACCTAGTTATCACAAATAACCCCTATCATTTTACGAACTTTATACTAATTAAGTTAACTAGTTGTTTTCACATAAGTTGGCTCATCCATTCTAATACATCGATATATTCCGGCGAGTAGAACAAGTTCTCGTAACCTTCACCGTCGTCTCCGATTTGGTAATCTCCAAAAAAGGGCGTAGTCAGATTGGCTTCGACGGAGATAGAAGATGAGATCGGACTGTTGCTTAAGGCTCCTTCGACTCTTTGTGCCAACCGTTGAATCTCTATTTCAGCGTCATAAAGCTGTTCCTTTAGGTGAAGAACCTGAAATAATTAGTTGATTTGATTAGCTAAAATACTTTACCATAAATAGCTAATAATGTTCTATGAGTTTGAGTGTTACCAAAAAAAAAAAAGTTTTTATGAGTTGATTTGATGAGTGTTATTTGTGGGCCTGGTGATTAGAGGCCCAGTGATTAAGACAAGCCAGTGAGTGACCATTAGAAAACAAAGAAAGTTGTACGGAAAGATAATTTCATAAAATGACACTTTATTTTATTTATTCTTTTGGTTTTTGCAAGTCACTTCTTTATTATTTTGTTTCTTTTGTATAACAAAAAATAATATATAGTTTTATTAATTTGTACTATTTACTACTTTATAGACTAAAAGTAACAAAACAAATCTGAAACTCGATCAAAATTTTGGTTTCTTTCTCTCTCTCACACAATTTCTTACAATGTGTTTCGGCTATATTTGGTATTAATTTCCTTTATCTTTAAAATAAATTTCATTATATAAAAAATATCTAAATCTTTGTTATATGTTAGTATAACCAGAATTTCATTAACCTACAACTCTATCATATATCTTAGCCCTTTTCCAAAAAAAAGAAAAAAACACTCTAGCATATATTTTTAAATAGTTTATGACAAAATAATGTATTCTTTTAGAAAGAGAAGACTATCACGCACCTCAGAATCAAGATGACACTTCTGAACGACAACGTTTTCGTGTTCGTTCTTGAGTTTGGTGTATTCATCTTCAAGCCTCTTGTTCTTCCACCGTGCACGGCGGTTCTGAAACCAGACGGCCACTTGACGAGGATCAAGCCCTAACTCCGAAGCAAGACGGTTTTTCCTCTCAGACTCAAGCTTATGCTCAAGCCCGAAACTCATCTCCAGCATTCTTACTTGCTCATCACTCAATTTCCTCTTCCTAAACCACCCATTGCTTCCATCTCCACCTTCCTGGGCCATCTCAACATTCTTGCTCTTCCTCCTCCTCCTCGGACGCACTGGTTTTGAATCTACTGCTAGACCAAGAACAAGCCCATCAAAACTAATGTTTTAACTTAACAAATAGTCTCAATTCTTTAAGCCCTCTTAGTATCATACAAGTTTGTGAAAAGACTAAAATAAGATAAACATATTATCAAAAAAAAACAAAGAAGACACAAGATATTTGTATAACCAGTTATGGGTTTTTGTTAAATAACTACAATGATATAAAAATGATTAGAACTGTAGAATGGGCAAACCTTGTTGTGGTACTGATGAAGCATAGACATTCGGGTACATCCGAGAAATGAGAAGAAGGTTATTATCATTTACATTCTGGTTATTCATGTTTCTTGGTCTCTCTCTAAATTTTGATCTTCTCTCTTAGAATGAATAGCTTGATGTTTTTTTGTCTCACTTTATTTGCAACAAGAAGAAGATGTGTTGGGAGAAGAGGAGGAGTTATCATTTATAAAGGTAGAGTAGGTGTCAAGGGATGGTTTGATTACACCTTTTCACTTATTTTGTATTACATTTAGTTCTTTTGTGGTTTTCTTCAAATTACGTAATTGCCATTTTGCATATTAATACTCTCAATTCCTTCTCTTTTTTTTTAACCAAACTCTCAGTTCCTTTGCAGAGGGGAAAAAAAAGGTACTCTTTCTCAGGTATGCGAAAAGATGGATGCATAATTACATATACATCAATATCCTTACTATTGTTTCACGTCGCAAAAATATGATTTTATATGTTAACTTGACACATATCATTTTCTCGAACTCATGTGAAAGCAATAAGAAATAAATAAATTAATACACCCCAATATTAATTAGACGATAATGCGATAAAGCTTTTACGTGTAATGAGAGGATTAGAGGAAGTCGTTATCACTATCATATGGATAAGTCTCAGCAACAAACTAAAAGAGAAAACATAAGTGACTTGTCTTTCAAAAGGTTGTTTACTTTATAGTTTTTACTTGTATCTCAATTACTTTATTTTTACTCGTTTTTTCTTTCTTTTTACTCGTTCTTTAGGAAGCTTTTCTTTAATCGGATTTTTAGACTGGCAACACCTAAAATAAAAGATATATAAATTTCAAAATTGAATGCTCACAATGACCTAGTTGAAAGAAAAAAATCTAATGTGTGGATTCAGTTGTGTTGAAAACTTTTAACCTGTTAAAAACAAAACATCTGAGTCCACATTGACACATATCACTATATTGAAGCATTATGTTTTAATTAAAATATAAATTAAATATATGGTTTTTTTTATTGGCTATATGTCTTTTGGTATTAGTTTTTTTCACGCCAATTGTTTAAAGATAATTATTCGATAGTAAATTTGTTTATTTTACTTTTATATTATATCAAAATTTATTATTTAAAAAAACTCTACAAATAGATATTTGTTTCATTTTATTTGGACATTAAAATTTTCTTTTTTGAAACATATTCAATAATAGATATTTTAATATTTGATCATAGTTATTATTTGCAAAATATAAAAACATAGTGTATTTTAAAAAATTTGTTTAAGTATCAATTATTTTGATTTAATTACAATTTATTATTTTTTGTTAGTATATAAATATGAAAATAGAAAAGAAAATAAAAAGTGGGATATGATGTTGAATTATATTAAACAAAACAATTGTAGAGACAAAATTTGTATTTGAATATCAAATTAATAGGTGGAAGATAAAGAATATGTCGTGAACGGTTTAAAAAATGTAAATTAGGATGTTGAATACTTATAACCATTGTTGATAGTCATAAAAAGAGATTTGATCTTGATTTTAGTGCAGTAATAATCAGCACCAACAGAATGAATACCGCTTGATGCCTTGAATTTTGCCCAACTTTTTTTAAGCATTTGGGTGTGAATAGTATAGGAATTTGCTCATCTATTTGAATTAGATCAAAATCACTAATGTAAAAACAAAACTAAATATTCATACGTATGATATTGTTTCATTTGAAAATTATAGTGACAACTGACTTGTTTGTGAGTGTGACAATGTGGTTTGAGCACTAGACGCATATGCTTCATTTACAAAAAAAAAGTATTGTCTTATATATCTGCCTCAGTCATACTTTACGTTTATTAACTGTTACTCAAATTAAAAACCGCAATACAATACTTTTTTCCGTAGTTTTTGGAACAATTATAAAGACATTTGTTATTTAGATGTACTCAATGCTAGAAAATTAAATGGTTAGTCTCCACACTCAACATGTTTCTGGAAAAATCATTTTTGAACTACATTTCATGTTTAAATTCGGTACAAGAAGATAAATGCGAAGCAGACCACCGGTGAAGCACGGAGTGGTTTTACTGGATAATGGATATTAGCTACTTTCCTATTTAGGAAATTAAAAATCTAATTGCCCATGCTATATGGTATTAGGCTATTAGCATATCAACATTATCTTGGTGATTCGGAAACATTACGACCAATAAAAACATACTCCATCTATTCCATATTACATGATATTTTACCTCACTACGTAAATATTAAAAAAATTACTTTTTGTCAAAAGTATTACTAAAATATAATTTAGAATTAATTAATTTAATTATAAATAATAATAATAATAATAATAATAATAATAATAAATTTGGTTACACAGTTTTTATAAACTTAAAACTATCTAAATTTATGGAAACATTTAATATTGTTAAACTCTATTAGATAATTTTAAGTTTATCGTTCACTATTGGGATCCCAAATTCCTTGGACCAACTAAAAAAATCATAAGTATAAAATAAAATAAAACTATGCAGGAGAACAAAAAAAAAATCAGAGTTTATCATATTTATACCAATGCCCATTTTAAGACCAAATTAATTGTCGTTTGTAATAGTTTAGCAGTCGTGTTACCAGCCGAACTCAATTTTCTTTTATTTTTGTTAAAGAAGAACTCGGAACTCAAATTTGATGGATCGAGTTGTTGTTTGTGCAAAAAAATAAAATATAACGTGATTATAAGAATATGTATTTCTAATTCTAATCACCTTTTTTTTTATTCTTGGCTAATCAGATCTGAATATAAATCAAGTTTTAGAGTAAAATATAAATAAAATATCTTAATCTAATGTTATTGACTTTTGTTCAGGCAAACTGGTGTAAAGTGAGTCTTGGGATTTGAGAATATATGATAGAAAACTAAAGGTCGTCTCGAATAATTAAGATGTGTAGACTCGTGGCCAAATTTAAGTCAGTGGTTAATACTCCTTCTATCTTCTGTTCCAAAGTAAAATTTTCTACCACACTTATTAAGAATTTAATAAATATTTATAATTTAATTTATATTTTATTTTCTTATACATTTTCCAATAACTTTCCACCAATAAAATTTAATCAATTCAAATATTCTCAATTAATGTTTTTCAAAAGTATTAAAAAGTACTTTAACAATATAGAAAATCTATCTTTGTGGAACAAGAAAAAAATTTAAAACATCTTAGTTTCAGGAACGGAGGCAGTAATTAACTTTATTTAAGTTAAGAGGTAGTTATCTAGAGTCTTAGTTGCTTGTAGATCTGGACTTTGTACAAGTCTCGGTCTCTGATCTGGGAGAAAAACATGTTTTTCCTTTATCTATATGTTTTACTTTGTTCCAAAATAATGCATGTTAAAATTTTCACATATATTACAAAATTTGTTAAATTTCGATTATAAATATATTATCTTTTGTAATTAGTTATTTTCAATAATTTTTAGACAATCAAAATTCAGTGAATACATTAATATCTTCAAAATTAACAATTTACCATTATTATATGCATTAAAAATGTAAAAAATGTATTTTTAAAAATAATTGTTTTTTAAAACATATATTATTTTGAAACAGAGAGATTATAATGTTCGGAATCAATGTGTTAGCTATAAACTTTTTAGTCATTGCACACTATAACAGAAGATATTTGAGATACAAATACAAATATTCTAAATATTTTTAAAATAAAATATACCATTAAACTAATTTCTTTTTTAAAATTGGCCATTTATGAAAATAGCTTAAAATCTGATCATACAGTTTTTAATATATTTTTATCTTAAAATAAAAATTACAAAGCATCTTACATATATATATATTTTGTAAAAATTACAAATCTCAACATAATTTTCATTTGTTTAGTGATTTAAATATTTTTGTATAGATGTACTTTAAAGTCAATAAACAATTATTTTCTAGATTATGAATTCTAGTTGAGGACTGAGAATAAATTGCAACAAAAATTAGTTTCGTTCAAAATCTTTGTTGGTATACAAATAATAACAATAAATAATTATTTATTATTTTTTTACGTAAACTAAATAGCATATAACAAAGCTATTCCATAAGCTTTAATATGAGGGTATAAAGTGAAGTTAACTTGCTAAGCTTGAAAAGCTAATATGAAAAGATCTTATATTTTTTTTCTAACATTGACATTAACATTCCAACATTGACAGTAACAACTCGAATTTGTTATAACGAACACTTTTGTTAATGAAGGGTCGAACCATTCATATTTAAAAAAGACGCATTTCATCTTCGTTAACCCAAAAAAACTTCACTTCAGTAATCTCTTGCAAGACACCTTTCTCACATATTATGTAATTAACGGTTACCCTATGTCTCCCATACTCGTAACATGATAAGTAAACCTTCATGTCAAATACTCAGTCTTTTACATCTATATAACAACTAACTAACATACTCATACCAACTGATTAGAAACAAAATGGCTTTACATCTATATAACAATGTACTATATTATTTTTACTCGTTCATTCGTCACTAAAGAATTGTAAAATATTTTCTCGTAGACTATTTGTTAATTTAGAATAATTTTACGACGACTCTATCGAAAGTCGTTAATGTGTCCTAAACTTAAATGTGTTTTACGATGAAATACTTTCCTCGAACTATTACATCGAGTTTACGACGATTCTTTTTTTTTTCGTAATCATGTCGTCCTCAATTTATGACGACCAGATTCATCGTATTATAGACATGTTTTTTCAGGTAGTGTTGGAGACATCGGTCATGAGACTTCACAATTTATAGAAAAAACTGAACTTCTTATTTTGGTATAACTATCGACTAGATAAATAAGCACACTAAAATCCATCTTTTTTTCAATCTCATGATAATCTAATAAAATAAAAGTAAAGAACTGACCGATAGGAATATCATGTACTTTAACTTCCATGTGTATATATTTTGCTTCCAATGCATGTATTCTTATTTTAAACTAAAAAGATAGGCGGATCTAGTGGTAGGTGAGGTTTGGGTTGCTAATCATCTCGAGTTCGAAGACCCCATTACACTCCATCATGTGGACCGTTTCTTCCTACGAGTTGTCAATAATCTAGATTTGTGCAGAACATTCCGATGGGAACGTATAAAGTTGGTCCAACCTAGGAAAATTGAGATAAATTTCTTCTTCTTCTTCTTCTTCTTCTTCTTCTTCTTCTTCTTCTTCTTCTTCTTCTTCTTCTTCTTCTTCCAACATTGACATTAACAACCCAAATTTGTTATAACGAACACTTTTGTTAACGAAGGGTCGAACCATTCATATTTAAAGAAGACGCATTTCAACTTCATTAACCCAAAAAAACTCCACTTCAGTAATCTCTTGCAAGACACCTTTCTCACATATTATGTAATTAGCTGTTTCCCTATATCTCCCATACTCGTAACATGATAAGTAAACCTTCATGTCAAATACTAGGGTCTTTTACATCTATATAACAACTAATTAACATACCCATACCAACTGATTAGCAACAAAACGGCTTTACATCTATATAACAACGTACTATATTATTTTTACTCGTTCATTCGTCACTAAAGAATTGTAAAATATTTCCTCGTAGATTATTTGTTAATTTAGAATAATTTTACGACGACTCTATCGAAAAATCGTTATTTTTTCCTAAACTTACATGTGTTTTACGATGAAATACTTTCCTCGTACTATTACATCGAGTTTACGACGTTTCTTTTTTTTTTGTCGTAATCATGTCGTCCTCAATTTATGGCGACCAGATTCATCGTATTATAGACATGTTTTTTCAGGTAGTGTTGGAGACATCGGTCATGAGACTTCACAATTTATAGAAAAAACTGAACTTCTTATTTTGGTATAACTATCGACTAGATAAATACGCACACTAAAATCCATCTTTTTTCAATCTCATGATTAAGTAATTAAATAAACGTAAAAAACTGACCGATAGGAATCACATGTACTTTAACTTCCATGTGTATGTATTTTGCTTCCAATGCATGTATTTTAATTTTAAACTAAAAAGATAGGCGGGTCTAGTGGTAGGTGAGGTTTGGGTTGATAATCAACTCGGGTTCGAAGACCCCATTACACTCCATCATGTGGAGCGTTTCTTCCTATGAGTTGTCAATAATCTAGATTTGTGCAGAACATTCCCATGGGAACGTTTTGCATTTGATAAGAACTTGGATGATGTGTCTTGGTTATTGCAGAAGGCCGAAGGGGTTGTAGAAACGTACAAAAAAATTTGTAGAACTAAAACTTGCACTATCAAGGAAATAAATACAAAACTTGGCAGTACTAAGGATATTGAGAGTATCTTGGAACCAACGCCCGCGAACGGAAAGTTTTGGGAAGAAGCATAGGGAAGGAGAACGATTGGAATGTGAACTAAAATGATGATGAGGTTGTTGATCGTTGGACAAGGAATATACTTAAAGGGAAGCAACAAATCCTTTTTGAAGAAATGTACAAGAACCACTACGCTGCCCGTACAACTCAGGTTGAAGCTCTCTCAGCTCCCTCAGCTCCTGAGAAGAAGACTCCAGTTGAGACTCCTTTGGTCGAGACTTTGGGAGTATCTGATTTCAATGGGATTGAATCACGCTTGAGGAAGGAGATTCAAGAGGGTTTTTATTAACATAAAAATGTTGTCTTAAGTGGAATGAATGTTATTAATCAAAAGGTTGATTCTCTACCTGACTGCCTATCACATGTAGAAGCCGAAGTAAATTCACTAAGAGAGGCTGTTGGAGAGCCTGTTAGAGAGCCTTTTGTAAAGCCGCCTGATGGAGAGGCTGACGCAGAGGCTGTTCGACAACCTGATGGACAGACTGGTGGTCAGACTGATGCACTCTCTGTTTTGAAAATTGCTCGGGCCATGGTGAAGGAAGGTGGTAATGAACCAAGTGAGGAAGAAATGGATGATGGCGAAACATTTCTGGCCTTTCTCAAGAGGGTATGTGTATTTTACGGACAAGAAGAACCGTCCAAAAAGCCTAGATTGAGGAGTCCCATTCAGACAAGAGCCAAAAAGAAGAAGGACAAGAAGGAGAAACAGACGAAGGATAAGGACAGTAAGGAGAAGCCAAGGAAGACCAAGAAAGATAAGCAGGGGAATCACAAGTAGGGCTAAACTCTGTTCCTAAACTTTGAATGGGAAATTAGCTTTTGTAAAACTTGATGTTCGGATGGGAAAACTTTATAATTTATCCCAATGTTAGACTAAGTTCCACTTTAACGTTTTCGTTTTCAAAAGATGAAAAAAGTTTCCCAATTTTATATTTTCATTTACAAAATATGGGAAAAGTTTTCCAAGTTTTACATTTTCGTTTGCAAAAGATGGGAAAAGGTTTCCCAAATTTTACATTTTCGTTTGCAAAAGTTAGCCAAAAATTCCCAAAATTTGATGTTTTCTTTTGCAAAAGTTAGCCAAGTTTTACTTTATCTTTTGGAAAACTTGGTAGAAGTTGTCCAACTTTTACAGTTTCGTATGATTGAAGCAGCATAGTTTCGATGTGAAAACAAACAGATAAACATAGACTTGTTCCGATAAGTTTCGAGTCGGAAGACTTTCCGATTTCGAGTTAGATACAACTTAGGATCAGAGTTTTACAAACTTAAACTTAACAAGTAATTTAACCGTTGACTAATTTCTTCAGTTCTGCAAGTTCCAAGATAATTTGCACAATCTTAGATTCCAGCTTCGCGACGTTGATCGCCTCGTCACGAGCGTCGTTCTTCAACATTGTCAACTAATTTCTTCAGTTCTGCAAGTTCCAAGATAATTTGCGCAATCTTAGATTCCAGCTTCGCGCGGTTGATCGCCTCGTCACGAGCGTCGTTCTTCAACATAGTCAATTCGTGTTTGCATACATAGTAATGCCTTCCTTGCTCGGCGGTCTCCACTTCGATAGGTTGGCCACAAGCACACTTCGTTGGAATGCCATAGTTTGCGTCCACCACGGCATAGAGTTAGTCACACTCCCTTTTGTCTGCCTTCATCAGGTTGTAGTAAGGATCTGACATTTGAGATTCAGATTTGAGAGAGAGCAAAGAAAAAGGGAAAAAGATGGATGCGAGAGAGAGAGAACTTGAGTTATGAATTGGGGATGAAATGAAATTGCGAGAGAGAGTCGAATCGTAATTTGTATTTTTGGCGGAAAATTTTTCATTTTCCCCACAAAACAATTGGGACAAAAAAATTCGTGCTAGAGGTTATACCAAGTTTGAATTTTTACAAATATCTTCAAAGTTTCACTTAGATTTGTTTCACAACTTTCTTAGTTTTACTGGACTAAAAGGATTTATATTATGATTATACCAATTACATTCAGTTTGCTATGATTATTTTTCATGTAAACATGTGAAAATATAAATAATTCCATGAAATATAAAAGATTGATCATTTCATAAGGGCAATACGAAGAAAGAAGCCACAAAAGTATATATATTGTAATGAAAATCTAGCTATTTGATAAAATTTGGTAAATGGGAACTATATATTGCCCGTTCAATGCCATCAAATTTGATTCAAATTCAAACAATAACTACAAAACAAACAAAGACAAGTTTTCATTTAATTTCGTTTACTGCCAATAAATTTGCAAAATCTTACTAAGTTTCATTAGGTTTTAGTTTCGTATTTTTACAAACACAAAGCTAGTTTTACCAAGTCTTACAAAAATTATTCAAAGTTTGGCTAACATAAAACAACATAACTAGTTTCACCCTTGTGTTCCTTGTGAGCCTTGTGTTCATTGTGTTCTTTGTGTTCCTTGTGATCCTTGTCGAGTTTGTGAGCCTTGTGTTCCTTTCGAAGCATAGAAATATGATTCCAACGTCCCCTTATTTCACACTATCTTGTTCTTTTTCCGACGTTCCACTACTGAAGGATACCTTTTTTCTTTAACTCTTCCTTGTCGTTTCGTGTATTGAGGAGGTAAGACATACAACTTTTTATTTTCTTCTAGAACAATCCATTCTGACATATGCGGAACTGGATATATAGTCCTCCTATAAGTCATTCCCCACACATTCATCAAGTAATAAGACGAGCAGAAAGCAAACAAATCACACATGTCATATGGACAACCATTCTGCTTGAAGCACTTATTTGATGCGGCTACTGCATGTGCACATGGGTATATATCTATATCAAAGTATTTGCAGCTGCAAGTTCCACGTCTCAAGTCCACCAAATAATTCTTGCCGTCATCTCCAAAGACACCATATACAAGATCAAAAGAGTTCAGCTCAGTCACCTCAAGGGTTGCAACCACCCCACATCTAAGATGCATTTCATTTTCCACAGATGGAATCAATTTTTAAGTCCTGGTCACAAAATAAATTTCCTTCATGTGCTTGTTGAACCACTCACCTATTTTCAGAAGAATTGCATCAATCATCGGAAGTAAATCATACCTTGTTAAAAAAAACCCATTCTGAGACTCCACAACGTTAGAGGTGTCTATGTTGTACCTTTCAGTCGGGAATTTACATTTCGCCCGTTTGAACATTTCTCACGCTTTTTCAAGATATCTACCACATGCTGGATACCTCTTCCTTAAATCTGCATATCTTCTTTCAAACTCAACCTCAGAATAAATCGTTACAATATGTCGAAATTGTGATGCAACCTCATCCCTCTCATGTTTAACACTTAGTTTCACATTGTGGGACAGATGAAAGACACAATATCCATGTTAAGCCATCGGGAACAATTCATTTATTGCCTTGATGAGACTTCCATTTCTGTTCATAACAAACACCAATTCACTATTATCCGCTATAACGGTTTTCAACTTTGTGAAGAACCAATTCTAACTTTCTTTTTTCTCGCCATCAGCGACAGAAATAGTTAAAAGATAATGGTGATGGTTAGGATCATGCACGGTGGAAATTATTAGAATACCGCCTTTTACAACCTTCAGAAAGTTGCATCCACAATTATGACTTTCTTCATGTTCTCAAGCCCATCAATGCAAGCTCCGAAAAAAATAGATACTTAAACCTTTTTTCTCCATCCAACAACATACTCGTTTTTGAACCGGGGTTCAGCTGCTCCAACATATACAAATATGAAAACACATACTTGTAACATTCCTCTAGAGTACCACACAGATCATGAACTGCTCTATGCTTTCCTCTCAAATCTGTAGAGTAAGACACTTCCACACCCGCTTTTCTTTTAACCAGAGTCATGAGAGTTCTAGGATCTGGGGTCTCCATGTGTCCAGAAAAATTATTCTTAATAACAGCTGCAACCAATCGTAGGTTGCCTTTACTTTTCTTTTATTTTCTAAAGTTGAATTTGCCCTTGAGCATGCATGCATTTTTGTGTATCTTCTAATCGAAAACATTTTAGAATTCCTAACCTTTGTTGCCCTAACATACCATTCACAACCGTATTCCGCTCATCGACATCTAACCACATATAAGAGTTCAATACAACAATACCAAAGCAGTTCTTTGTTGATGCTCTATCAATTAAATCTTTCACAACTTCTTTACTTGGAAATCTTGACCCATCTCAATACCCATCACATCTTCCCATTCCTCCATTGGCCGAACTTCTTCAACAACAAATGGAAGATCAGCATATCTCGCACGACTACACACATGGATACCCACGTTCTCCGCGTTCTCCATGTTCTCCGCTTTCTCCACCTTCTCCGCGTTCTCCACCTTCTCCGCGTTCTCCAAATGCCGCACGTTTTCCCCACCAATTCCCACATCTTCTTCATAACGAATCACAACAGTTTCCACAGCTCTTGCACCTCTAAATGTTGTTCTGCACCAGGATTGCCTTCAACTTCGGCTACTCCACTTGCAATCTCACTAAAATTCCCGCCAAATGAACTTGCTTTCTCAGTTCTAGAAAGTTGCTCAATTATGGGAACTTTCTTTCCATGCGTGATACTCTCTACATGAAGAATACTTCTTCTTTAGTCTAAATCCACTGATGTTAGATAACAAACACATCTTCATTATACAAGATATATGACTGCCTCTTAGGTTTCACTACCAAAAGAATGTAACTCAAATTCAGCCTCTTCCTGGATGGTTCTATGGCCATCTTTCTGCATAGTCTATCCACTAAGGCCGAGTAAGTGATCTCCGCCGTCGAAGATGTCTTAAAAGATAAAGCATACAATCGACAGTCGCTTGGAGTCCATTTATAATCATCTCATGTCTTTGTATAGTATCCTTCATAATCAAAGTGTATGTTCGTTGAATAAGAATTCATGACTGAGATTCATGTGGATTTCGGCAACTAAACAATAACACAAGGAATACCTATATTTGAAGGTTACACTTCTGATTTCTCGCCAGTGGCCTCAATGTGGTTCTCGTTTTAATCTGATTTCAAACAATGGACGTCGCGAGTCTGTCGGTATTTCCTGAATTTGAATTCCGCATCCGTCCCCGTGTCCCCTTTTCTATTCAATTTTGAATTCCCGAGAGAGAGAGAGAGAGAGAGAGAGAGAGAGAGAGAGAGAGAGGAATGCCCGTCTAATTAGAAAGCGGACCCACATGTGACGACTGAGAGTGATTGGTTGAAAATGAATCAATTAAATGGAGGGTATTTTTGAATTTTACCATTCCCCTAGAGTATCCCAATTAATGAAGAGTACGCTAGACTCATTAAGAGTATGACATATCAGTTTTTTTTTGTTTAGGAGCCTGCCAGACTTTGCTCCCTATTTTAAGGGTAATAATCTCAAATGCTCTTAATGAGCTCAAAAAATTTTCTAAACTCTTACTTATTCTAGTGTATTCTTATTTTTAACGAAATAAGACAATTCCAAATTTTCCCTTGTTTTTCTCTCCAAATCAAATTTCAAATTTCAAAATTTTAGATCTTAATAATGGTGGTCAAGTTTCATCTAGTTTTACCAAATTCTAATTTTTACCAAGTTTTACAGTTTTACAGTTTTACAAAGTTTTACAATTTACAAGTTCTACGATTTTACCAAGTTATACTTAAACGATTGTACGTTTGGTGAAACTAGGCACAAAGTTTTACTAAGTTGTACTATTGTCGAGGTGCAACTTTATAAAACTTTGTACCTAGTTTAACTAGGTTCTATAGAACTTTGTACCTAGTTTAACTAGGTTCTATAGTCTTACAAAGTTGTATTTAAACGATTATATAACTTGGTAAAACTTTGTTTCTGAGTTAAAGTTTTACTTTTACAGTTTTCATATATCATGTCACATGCCAGTTCTAAGAGAGAAAATCAAATAAGAACAGGAGGAAATCGTAGAAAAATCCTAAATCGCGAAAAAGACCAACAAAACAGAAAAAGAGAAGAAGAACATATCGAAGTAGAAGAAGAAATCAAAGAAAAAGAATGAAGAATTCATAAAAGAGTAGAAGAGATTAAGAAGAATATATTTGTTGAAGAACGAGAGGAAAACATATTGAAAGAGAAGGAGAAACAAAGAATTCATAAAAAGAAAAGGAAAGGCAATTTGAAGAACAAGAGATTGAGATCGAAGATTGAAAGAGATGAGAGAAAAAAAGAGAAGAGAGAAAGAAGGAAAATGAAGAATGAAAGAAAAATCTAGATCTGTAGAGATGAGAAGAAAAATTAGGTCTAATGGCATAGCATGTAAATAAGTGGATTTATTAAGGGTATATTAGATTTTTTAACGAGATTTCAAATAAAAAATAAATCAAAATAAAATAGAATTTAGAAGAGGAGTATTTGAGATTTTTTTTTTTTCACGCAGGAGTACTGGAGCAATTGATTCCTATTTTAATATTTGCAGAGATTGTCTATCTAAGGAGTTACACATTTTCTAGAAGATTAGTTTGAATCTTTCAATAGGTCTGAACCCTAAGCTAATTAGAAAAAAAACTTATAAAGAAATAAGAAACCAAATCATGAAACGTAGCAAAATAAAACGCCAATAAGGCGTGCGTTTTAATGTGTGGAAAGATATTTGAATAGAAAAGAACAGTGGAATCCTAACTCTTGTGTATGCATTTGTGTTGCTTTTCTTCTTCTTTCTTTTTAACTTCATGTGTTACTTTTCTTTTTAAATCTGTGACTACTCTTTGGACTTGATTTTTCTCTATTGTCTCACACTCTTCCACTCTCCCTCCAATTAAAAAACACTAATGGTTAAAAAAAATTATGTAAGAAAAGAAAGGGCCGAATGTACTTAGTTTATGGATGCATTATAATGTGTACATGTTTTGCTATTAAAAAATCCACATACGAATATTAATCTATTGTTTTAAGAGGTTTTGAGGACTAAATATGAATCAAATTATATATTATGATATATATGAGATATGAGATATGAGAATAAAGTTCAAAAAATAGAGAGAATAAAGTAACATTTTCTCTAAAAATGTTAATACTATATAGTATATATATATACTGCATCTCACACACCAAATTATTTTCTACCCACTTTGAAAAAGTTAGACAAGTGATTTATGTTATTTTTTTAAAAAAAAATAACCAATCTATTTAATTGGGTCTAAGTTTTATTTTTTTGAAGAAAAAACGAAAACCCAATATTTTGACCTACATTGGAACTTCTTTGCTCCACGTCAATGAAAGGGAAAAGGAGATAAGTAAAACCCCTGTTCGAAACTACGTTAGGCGCTAGTCGGGCGGCAACCCCGGGCCTAGCGAATTACTAAAAAATCGGGGATTAATCGGAGTATACGCGGGGCCTAGTTTAATTATTATTTTATTTTATTATAATATTTAAAATAAATATAAAATATAAATATATTAGAATTTAATAGTTTTTGTATGTTATTATTGAAATTAATTATTGATTTTAAAAATTTAATTGTTAGCAATACAATTAAAACACAAATTAATCTAGATTTTTAATTTTTATTATACGTATATATGTATATATATTAACATATGCGCAAAAGTACAAAGCATTCAATGTCTCCTAGTGGCCAAAGCATGTCAGTTTCTTCGAATAACCCGCGGGTTCGACGTCTTCTTCTTACGTTTTAATTATTTCGCATTATTACTATCAAAATAGACAAAAGTCCCACATCGCTTAGATGCAACAAGAGAGGCCAAATATCACTCTATATATAGAATACAAACATGTAGGAGAAAGGTAAAGTAGTTGGGTTGCCTGATCTTTGGAAGCCCGATAAATACTTTCATAAGTAAAACTTTTGGCATGTTTAATCTTCAACTGGGCCGATTAATCGGTTAATGGACCGATTAATCGGTTAATGGGCCGATTAATCGTTTAAATGGGCCGCATAATTGGTCTCCGATTTTGTTGGCCGATTGTGGTAAAGTCGCTGCGGGTGATGTCCGAATTGCGCCTAAGCGGCCGTCTAGGCGGCTAGGCGGCCGCGTTTTTGAACAGGGAGTAAAACACATGGGGTTGACCACGTGTCTTACATTCCACGGATCCGAAGGTAGATCTCCTCTTCCTTTTGCACGCATGTTCTGATCTTCTAGTCTCCCACTTTCTCCCGACCAATCATATCGCTTTGTCTAGCCGCCATGTTCTTAGAGATTTTTTTTTTCACTTTTAATTACAATATAGGAAAATAGATGTATATTTTCTAAAATATTTATAATAGACAAGTATTTTGTTTTTTGACATAAAAAACTACTCTATTACTCAGACTTGAATTAGTTTGAATAACTAAATCGAAATATAATAACTAACAAAACAAAAAAACTTATGGAAAAAGCCTACGAAAAGACAAGTGTTATTTTAAATATAAGTTACGTAAAATAATATATCAATTTATTGTTGAATCTGTCAACTGTTGAAAAATCAACCGAAACATTAGTGTCTTTTTAAAAGTGATTGCAATTTAATTTTGATTTAGACTTGATTATTAAAATGTGAGCATGTTAAAGTTTCTGTTAATTAGTATTTAATAGTTGAATTTTAATCATAATTTTGCATCTAACTGCAGACTGAAGTACTATTTTGAGTCAGCGATGGTTAAAAAAACTTCGGGATTGTAAATACTAGGTCCATAGTCTCCGCGCAAGCGCGGGGTCGACTACATTATAGGTGTATCGTATAGTTTTGTTTACGGGATTTTATTGTTTTTTTATCTATAATGTGATTGATGGGACTTTGGATATTACATAGGTTGATGAGTTTGATATAAGAATGAACGACGAAGTCATATGTTGATATTTTTATATCTTATATGTTCAAAGTTGAGGGTGATGGAACTTGTTAGTGTTTACTTAGGTAGTTGTTTGTATATAAATAAAATAATGCATGGAAAAATATAATAAATTTGGATTTAAAATGTTAGTGTTTCAAAATAACTGAGCCTTGAATCTGTGGTTTAGTCTAATACTGAAAAAACTGTTAGGACTTCAACTCCTTTTTTTCTCTATGTCGGGAATGTGGGCACTAATTTCCCGATTCATGTAGGTAAAATTGTTTCTTAGTTTGTGAGATTGAAAA
>NC_027754.1:3185055-3239765 GCF_000695525.1 Brassica oleracea var. oleracea | reverse complement strand
GGAAGCCAGAGGCTATGCTCTGACTACTAAGTCCAAGACGGAGAGACTCGAAGGTTGAGTGACGAACGCCGGGACGCCGGTTTGACGAACTGGAGAGGCAGAGAGAAACATTTTCTAGAAGATGGTTAAAGCTAAGAGGAATCAATGAGTTTTGTGGAGATGCAGATTGAGTTCATCAAAGATGAGAATCATATATATATGGTTTACAAAGGGGCTACAAATCAGGAACATTTATGATCAAGCGATTTAAGATGGGGACATGAAGAGTTCACCGGTGAAAAAATAGATTACGAACATACACACAGCGCAACTCTGTAACTCAGACTTGTTTGAGACAATGATGAAAAGAACTCATATTAAACTACAACAGTTTACAATATAGGAAAACCATAATTGTTGCAAACTTAAGTTTTTTTTCATATAACGTGATGAATCCCATTTAAAAATGAAACCCAAAACACACTTGTAGGACCGACCCACAGAGGAAGCCGAAGAAGCAAGGGCTTCCGACCTTCATAAATATATATTAGGTTCGGCCATCAATGTACAAAGGTATCTGTTAGCTTAGTGGTATAAATGTTGGTGTTTATATCTCAATAACCCGGGTTCGAGCCATGGGCTTGACACTTTTTTACACTTTTTAAAAGTGAGGCCCACAAAACGATGACGTGGCGCGCTGAGGAGTGAGCAAAAACTAATCTATTATAATATAGATTCGAAGAATTTAATACTTATTTTCCCCATATCAAGGGATGGGTAAGGTTAGAAATTGGGTTTGGTATTTTTAAAATTGGAAGTTCTATTGGTTCAACCAACCCAGTGCATACTTCTCTCCTTTTTTTTTTGTGGACGCATACTTTTCTCCTATTTCTCATTACGAATTATTTACTGACAATATTTCTATGGGAAATTGGGCTGTATGACCATGAAAAAACGTATAAATCATTGTCTAACCAATTTCCCTAATATTTATATACACGACTTTATTTTTTTATCACAATACTGTGTTGCCCCTTCCTCTAACTGGTGAAACCTGCATAATAATTAAAATTAAAATCTTATATATTAAAACATAAGTCACAACTTTGATTCATGTGTGATTTTTTTTTAAAATAGACCTAATAGACCTATTCCTAGAATGTCATGTTACATTTAATCTCTAATCTTATCATTTATATTTTGGGCCTACCAGAAACTTTTATTGGGCTATCGATAATTGGATATAAACAATAGATGATCCATTGAATTTATAGATAATATAAATTAAATAGATATAATTTAATGTTGTAATACTATACCTTCATATGTTAATTATTTAAATATTTGTCGATGTTAACTTTTAAAATTATAAAGATTTTTTTTTTAAATAACAAAAATCATATTATTTAACATTGATTAATCTTTACTACCTTAAACCAATGAAAACAAATTTTAAACTATATAGTTTATTTTAATAATTAAACAAAAACTAAATTTTTAATTATTTATTCGATAATATAAATCTATGAAGCGAAAAGTTTAATTTTTTAAAAACTTTCAAAATTTGTGAAATGTTACAATATTTTTGAATATGACAATAAAACAATATTTTACTAATCTATATATATATATTTACGATGTTAATAGTGAAATAATAATCCAAAAAAAAAAAAATATATATATATATATATAGAAGAATATACAAATACATGTGAAAATTTAAAATAATCTATTCAATGAAAAAAATATACCGTAAACTTATTATGTTTTAAAAATTGATAGACACATATATATTATAATATATACCAATTTAGAATTGAAAACAAAATGTTTATATAAAAATAAATGAAAACAAAAGAAAAAATCTTCGGTAACTCCCCCTCCATACGTGGTTTCTTCCTTCTCTTTCATGTGGAATATATGTAACCAACTATTGGCCATTTATTCCATGTAATACGTCACCGCCTCTCCCATCCACACACGTAAGCTTATATATCCCATAATTATTCTGTAAAAGTGCATATATCTTGTTTCTATTTCATCTGAAACACATAAGATGGAAAATCATCTTCTTTAGATTATGGTTTATATTTATCTGTTGGGTTTAGTGATTACTTGATAGGGTTTAGTTTTTGGACGATTAGGATTGCCATTGGGGCCACGTTCTATGAAGACATAGGCATAGCAATATTTGAGAAAGATGGTAGATTGTCTTTAGATTGCAACTACATTTTCACCTTGTTTATTCTATATGCCCTCATGTAGAATGGAAATGAATATGTCTGGCATTTTTAATTTTGACTTTAGCTTATGGAAGATTTGAGTTGACATTGGATTATAATTTATATTTCTGTGTAGGATATATTGATTATGGCTATGGTTTAGTTTATGGAAGATTGAGGTTGACATTGGGGCAAGCATTTCCACTTTCATATTGTGATATTTGGATTATGGTTTATATTCCAATGTTGGGTTTAGTGATTTACTTGATTGAGTTTAGTTTATGGACGATTTGGATTGACATTGGGGCAAGCAGTACAACGTTCCATGAAGCCATAGCTATATCAACATAGTCATTTCATAATTTCATCAATATTTACTATGCTATTTATTTTTTTCATTCTATTTGGATTTAAGGTTTATATTTTAGTAATGATTCATGTACTATCCATATTTTGATATTTGGGTTATAGTTTATATTTTCTTTTAGGCTTTAGTGATTAGTTTTTTGGGTTTAGTTTATAGAAGATTTGGGTTGACGTTAGAGTAAACATTACCTTATTCCATATAATCACAGACATTTCAAAATTTGAACAATATATACTATGTTATTTCATTTGTTACTATTCTATTTTAATAATACTTCATAAGTATTATTTGCATATTTTGATACCTGAGTTAAGGTTTATATTTCATTTTAGGGTTTAGTGATTAATATTTTGGATTTAGTTTATAGAAGGTTTGAGTAAACGTTGGGGTAAGTATTATCTACTTCCATGCAATCGTAAACATTTCAAAATTTGAACAATGTGTAATATGCTATTTTGTTGTTACTACTCCATTTCTAGGGTTGTGCTATACCATTTTGGTTATATGGAATGTGAACTTTGTAACTTTCAATTCTTCACATATGTTACATACTTTGAATGCACTTTTTACTTTAAAACGTCAACTACTTTTTCTTCATTTTTACTGCATATTGTTAAAATTTAGGTGGTGAATAAATCTAAAACATGCGCTTTGTTTCCATACGCCACAAAAGACGAAGTCATCTACTCTCTTTTCTGCAACTGGAAACTTGTTAAACGCATGGATAAAACCGGACAGTTTGGGGTTTAAATGTCTGATATTGCATTTTGTCAAAATCATTACCACTCACCTAATTTGTGTTTAAAATATGGTTTTACGCAAATAAGCCTTTTTTTTATTTTAAGAATATAATGCAATTTTTTTCTTGACCATAATTCTTCTTGGAAGCTACGAGTTCTATACTTTATAGTATTTGATAACTAAAACTAACGGAATATTAATTGTATAGCAGGTTCAAGACAATAACAAAAGATTACATTACTCGTTTATGTTAAAATGCAAGATAACGTGTATTTAGGCGCTAGTCGGATTCCTTCTGAGATGTCCGGATTACCAGGATTATCAAAAAAGAAAAATGTGAGATAGTGTTTTTGCTAGTTATACATGCATCAACTAGCCAGAATGGCTCTTTTACGTCCATTACTACCAGAAAAAGGGAACATAATCACAATTACTAATCACATCTTATTCCAAGCTACGAGTTTTTTTTTTTTTTTGATAAATAAGCTACGAGTTTTATGCTTATCAAGAAATAACTATTACTTAATTGTTGTAAAAGTATTAATTGAAACTTTGTTTAAATGAAGATAAAACAAACTAATATCACAAAACAATAAAACATTGCGTGTGTGATGAACGTCTTTACCAGATTAATTGAATTTGTTTGGGTTTTGAATCGGGAAAATTTAAAAGAAATGGTTTACCTAAGTGTCTTTAGATATTTCCCAAATGAAGAAACGAGACGAACGACAAAAGCATGTGAGTTTCAACTTTCAACGTTTTGTCCCGATTGAAGTTATTCTGATAAGGACACGTGTCAGCGATATAATTCATGATATAGCCCACATTTTGTATGTTAGTAAGAGACAGACGAAAGAAAATAAATGAAAAAACTATATCTACCACACCATGTTCAAGACTAAGGCTTCGAAACGGAAAAAATAGGAAAGTGGGTGCCGAGTTATCAATTTAGGTTTCGGATCGCATTAAGTTTTTATTTGTGTGATGGATCGCGACCATTTTTGACCCTATGCAAATTATGTGTAAAATACGTCGAACACCATGGTCAACCACATTAATCACAAAAACGCCATTGAATCCTTGCATGTGAGAAACTGTCTCGATTCCCAACACCGTCGACCCATTAACTTCGTCGTCTTTACTGACTGACATGTTATTGGCGGTAAACCACTGCGATAATTAAATACCTCTCTCTCTCTCTCTCTCTCTCTCTCTCTCTCTCTGTCTCTCTCTATCTTTCGCTCTCACACCTCTCTCCTCGCTGCAGCGATTAGTCGTGGAATCAAGAAATCCCAAGAACTCTTTCGCGGCTGTGAGCTCTGTTTCAGCTCGGAGAGCGGTGGATCGTCTTATATTATACCGATATGGTGTTGGAAGCGGAGAAAACAGAGAAGTTGGTGCGTCGGCGGACCAGATCTAGGGGCGAAAAACAGAAACACCCCTCACCTACCAAAGATCAACGGTACCCAGGTTCGTCTGCTCGTTTATTGAAAAAGTTCAAGTATTCCGCCGATTCCTTGCATGTTAGTCTCGATTCTGGGTAGAATTAGGTTTTTGTAAAGTTTTTGTCCTAATTTTGCATACCTCGTCTTTTTTATTTATCTTTTTCGGATTTCTTAGTTTCTGACTCCGACGCCGGTGAAGCGGGATCGTCGATGGACTCGAGCGCAGAGGGATCTTCGCCAGTAGAGCCCCAGGGTGGGGACGTCGGTTCTTTGGCGTTGAAATTTCCTTCAAGACTTTTTACCGCAAATTCTTACCCAACTGCTTTGCATCTGAACATTTACTGGAAGGCAAACGTCATTGGTGCTGTGGCGGCTTGTCTTCAAGGTTCGCCCGACATGGACATTTTGCTTCCGCTCTCAGTTTGGCAAGATTTTTCAGCTGCCCGTCGTCCGCTGCCAGAACTCTACAAAGCTTATTGGTAACCTCGTCAGCTTATTATGATATGCAAATTTGAACTTTGGTTCACCTTCGGTCGTCATCCTCTATGCTTCTCGCTCGATGAATTTCACGGCGTCACTGGTTTAAACGGCGGATCATTCGATGTTGGAGATTCTGAGGCTGACGAAGCTCCAGGTTCTACAATGTGGAACAAGCTATTTGATACAACACTGGGGGACATTACCTTGAGTCACGTTCTTGAGATGTTGCGGAATCCATTCCTGGCTCGATGGAAACGTGTTCCTTTGGCTCTAATAGCCTTGGTGGACGGGATTGCATGTTGCAATAACAAAACACTCAAACTCACCCCGAGGTATGTCGAGATGCTCGGCGACATTGAAAGCTTGGTGTATCCATGGGGTAGAGAATCGTTCTTGGCAACCTTACCTCGTTTTTTACCTCCCCCAGTCAGTAAAGTTATAAAAGACCCAGTGCAAGCAATGCGGATCCGGTTATCTCAACAGACAACAGCCTGCTATGGCTTTCCACTAGCTCTCCAGTTGTTCGCTTTTGAAGCTTTGCCTCAGCTGTTGTGTAAGATTCCCGACGGAGCAAGAACTACAACTTTCTTGGAGGACCCTACAGCTTGCAAAGATATTGTTACTATCCTCAGCGTACATGACATTCTTGTCATCGAAGCAGATGTAGCTGTAAGCTCATTCTCCCTTGATCGTAGATAATAGATTTATTAGGTTCATTGTCTTTTTGCATTTTTATTAAAATAATTAATTTTTTATCAATAGTTATCCGTACACGTGGACATGATTCCTGAAAGAGAACGGCATATGTGGCTGGGGGAGGTTGAAGAGGACCGAGTAACTCGTTTGGTTGAGATGATGCGTAGTGGAATAACATTTAAACTTGAAGATTTCTCAGGTGGAGACAGGTCATTTGCCACTAAGACAAAAAAAAAGCAGGTGGATGTATGCTTAAGGACGAGAAACCTGGTGGTGGAACCGTCCACCGCCGTAATTTACATCCACGTAAACCTGTGGTTGTTATTTGCAATGACGAATCATCATCTGGAGACGGCGGACCAGAGGGACCCCCTCAAACAGGCGGGTGAACACATGAAGATTTGAAGCCGTGGTTTGCGGAGCAGTTGAAAAAGATGTCGACTGAGTTTAAGCACCACTTATGTGAAATGGAGAAAAATATATGTAGGCACTTAGGGGTGCCCAAGGCTACCATCAGCAAGAGTCGGAAGAGGAAGCCGAATGAGGATAATCATGGACAGTCTGAGTCTCAGATCAGTGGTGGGAAACAAACACGGTCGCCAATCCACAGGAAAAAAAAACAAAACCGACGGCTAGTAGTCCAGGAGGGAAAAAACATTCTTGTGCACTTCGCTCAGGAGACGGCAACGATGCATCTGAAGTGGTACACCTAAGGGATCATGTACTAAGTTGAACATATTCGGATATTTTATATGTTCTGACCCGACCGCTTTTTTCAGGCAACCAAAGGAGACACCCCAACGTTATTTGAGAGGGAGAAATGTTTTGAAAACGAGTATCATAACACTCGTAGTCCACCATTTGATGAAAATATCGCCGATGAGGTTAAGTTTGTGACTCTTGTTTTGTTATTAGGTTGGTTTGTAATTGGTGTACACTTTTATAAGTGGTATACGATTTTCTTACAGGGTATGAGTACACCCAACGCTGCTGAGGATTGTCTGCAACCAGAAAAATCTGGCACTGCGGTCACTGCGCTCTTCGTGTATTCGAATGTTTTATTAGTTCGGTCTCAGTCTTATGTGTCACCACCAAAGGTCAGTTTAACTGTAACTGTTAATAGTTGGATGTTAATTGGCTAAAAAATTGTCAATAAACAATTATGATACTGTCATCTTCTCACTGTTTGCAGAGTACTCTAACCAGGCGGTACCGAGATGAAGAATCCGTACCTGTTGCGTGGGAGGAAAGAAACCCTAATCTCCACAATTCGGTTAAAACAGTACATGCGAGTCATCCTGCATCATCAACCTACCCCAAGTCTGAACCAATGGTTGCATCCACCGGAAATAAAGACGTAGGGGAACCAGTGCTTGTGGAAGAGAATCTTGAAAGAGTCCCTTCCCCTGTTGTGGAGGGCGGCCCCCATGAGCCACCTCTCGGAGAGGAGAGGAAACCTTGTTCCTTGACGGAGGAGGACGAAAAATATGACAGTTACAAGGAAGATATCTCCAATGATTCCCAGTTGCAAGAGAAAGAAACCCAACCTAAACGAGGCCATCCACTATCTGACACTGACGATGACTCGAATGATGTGGAGAGTGGTGGTAAACGTCAGCGCAAAAAATCAAACAAGATTCGTGGAGTGTACACCCCAGAAGCAAGGTTGAAAGGTTTGTTCAGCAGCGAGAAGAAGGTTGAGTATAAGCCCATAGGGAAGACGAGTCGAGCGGTTTTTAACAGGTTTAGATATATTTTGAGTGAACTTACTGCACCAGGTTATACATAACTTCATTTCAAGTTTGTATTAAAATGATGAGAAAATATCGTTTTGCCTGTTGAAATTTGCAGGAAGTTCGAAATCAAAACTGGTACCGTTGTCATGAATTCCTTCTTCCTTAACATAGCTGAGCCAGAGAAATGGTTGTCTGACGAGGTAATATTTATATTTGTATCGTCGTCACGTATTCTTTTTTTTTGTCTCTTACGAAGAGAGTTTTGCAACTAATCTTTTTGTTTATAATAATGTCATACAACACATGCATGTCATAATGGAAATGTTGTGGATGCGTCGTGGGCAGGTTCTAAAAAAAAAAACGGATGATCATTTTTGATCCATACTTCACAAAACTCATTCAATCATCCTGGACTGCTTTCAGTGAAGTTGAAGATAAGCTACATTTCGATTGGGGCAAGAACATAGCAAGTTATGTGACAGGAAAGACCAAGGGAAAAACCTGAAGTTGGAACTTGGCCGCGATGTTGATGTGGTGTACGCTCCAATGATGTGGGGTGCAGATCATTGGTGGGTCTTTGTATTAACTTTCTCACCGCGAATGTGACGATCTTTGATTCTTACATCCCTCACAGTGGAACTATTGAAGAAGTCGATGCACACATGGCTCCGCTGCTTAGCTCCTTACCATATATATTGGAACAATACGTGGGGTATACTATTCAACACGCGAAGGAAGGATAGCGATATTACTCGTGGAGTAGTGTTGTAGGGATCTATCAGAACGGAAGGACTGTCGACTGCGGGACATGTGCAGCTAAGTTCATTGAGATGCATGCTAATGGTGATGACAAGGAGGAGATGAGTCTGATTACGGACAAAATTGTTGACAGATTTCGAGAGAAGTATGCAATGGACTGCTACGAAGAATTCGTTGGCGATTTTAGAGTTCCGAACAAGGGCTCAATGAAGTAGAAGTTTCTCTCTTTCACCTGTCGGTTTTCCAAAACGTTTTCCGCATGCATGATTACTTAAGGTGTGTTGTTATAATGGTGTCTGAACTTAATGTTTTGTTTGCTGTGTTTGCCTAGTTAACCAATGAACTTAAGGTGTGTTATTATAATTGTGTATTGATGTTTACTATTTTGAGATCTAGTTACATATGTAAAATAACATATGTACACGAATCAAATGCAGCTGCACATGCATTCATAATTCAACTGCAAGATCTTTTAATTTTAAAATAACGCAATTACAGAAATAAGGAAATGAAATTAAAGAAATACTGGAATATTAAGATGTACACTTGTTGAATGGTGTACAGACGTTAGGTGTTAGGTGTAGATGTACTCCTATTGAATGAAATTAGAGAAATAAGGAAATGAAATAAGATTTTTATGGAGAATGGTCTTAGGTGTACATGCGCTCGGTGTAGATGTACACATGTTGAATGAAATTAAAGAAATAAGGAAATGTAATTAGATTTATAAGGAAAATAAATGAGATTTATAAGGAGAATAGTCTTTAAGAGTGATATGTGGGAAGAACAATTGCCACGTGTAATTTTAAATAGTGTAGGTGATATTCAAGACAAATAAAGCCGTTAGGTGATATTCAAAACAGATCTAGTCGTTGGGAGAAATTGAAAACCAATATTACCGTTAGGATTTAGAAAAGTCTACTTTGTTTCCCTATTTAAAGAGAATGAACAATGATGTTTTCAATTCTCAAGAAACACCATAAGGTATATTCAAAAGCCCCTTCGCAAATTATAATGACGGATCCTTACTACGCAGATATGAAGCAACACAGAAGGGATGCAGATTGGCGTAAGTGTGTTCTCTATGCTCACCATAAAATACCGAAAAAGTGTACCTGCGGTGGACCTATCAGATTGGGAACCGACGAGGAAAGAATGAGTTACACGAATGCAAAGAGTTTGAGGTGATATTACAAAGTTCATAATCTTATATGCATTTACTAGTTTTACTAACCACCCAATCCAAATATTTATTCTTTAGAATGATGGGTTCCACATTCGATATAGTTGTTTTGATGCTATTGAAGAAGAGTTGGAAGAGTTGAGGAGGAAGTTGATGACCAGGTGAAGAGCCGAATGAAGATGGAGGATGAGATTAAGAAAATGCGTGAAGATATAAACCTGCTCAAGAAATTTGTTAAGTGCCCCCCGGTGTTGTGGTTTTTTTAAATAATCTGTTATGTTTTAATTAATGTGTTATGTTTTGTTCGATGTTTAGTTATGTGTCCCCGGTGTTTAATTAATGTGTTCTGTTATGTTTGATTAAAATAGTTTAAATGATGTCAAGATGGATGATGAGATTAGTAGAATGTGTGATGAGATCAAACAGCTTACTTAATTAGCTATCTAAGTTATAAACGGTCGCCTTTCTTCAAATCTCATGCTTGAACAGTTAAACAGTTTCATCATTACAGTGTTCATAAACGAAACGCCGCCTAATGATGCATTCTCCGTTCCGAATGGTTGCTTGACAACATTAAAATGAAGCAAAATGATGCCTTTAAAAAATTAGACCGGACCAACATTTTCGTTGGCAAAATGAATCAAGGAGATACTTCTGTGAGAGAATATAATACAAAGTTTCTTGCAAGGGATTTGCTTGACAAACACGAAGAAGCTACATTGATAAAGATGTATCGAGATGACTTACGAGAGGACATACGGTCAGAGATCGGAACGACAGTCTTTTCGACCATAGATGAAATTATGCAGTCAGCTTTGGATGTTGAAGAAGGTGAGAGCCCCCGTGACAGCAATGGCTCTGACATAGAATCCGATGATTCCGGATCAGAGGAATCGGGAAGGCGGCCGAAGAAGAAGGCTAGAACCAAAAAGAATCATAACGACCACCAAGAAGATGAAGACCATGATGCTGAACAAGAAAATGAGACTTCTGCTGATACCGAAAGTGAGTGGTCTCTTCCGGATCCGGTCGAAGGGACTGATGATGAGTTAGACAGTAAGGTTGATCTTAAAGACTATCAGGAATACCTAGAGAAGCACCACAAGTCCGATTCTGATTCAAGTGAAGATTCCAATATGGGTCCTTGAATCAGTTCGTTTATTTAATCTCCTGGAATGAGTAAATGAGTAAATTTCAAATGTAAAAGGGGATTAACGGTTTCAGGAGATATGTCAAACACAATGTCTTTTATTTAATTTACATTGTGTTAATTTGAAATTTATTTTTTGTTTTTTTTTTAGTTTCAAATTTTAAAATTATTATATATCTTTAATTATAAATCGAGGAAAATCGTCGTCGTAAAATATTAGTAACATGTCGTTGTAAAGTTGACGTAAATATTCAAAGTAAAAGAGTAGTTGATTAGACGTAAATTTTACGTCTTCTTTACGTCGAATGAATTGTTTATTCCTCGCAAACTTTACGTCGAAATAACAACTATTCATTTAATTTTAATTAATCCTGAAAATTTAATAAAAAATTAATTTTAATTTTTAATTTAAAATTATAAAAAATAATTATTTAAAATTCTGAACTTAAAAACTGCATAAATAAAAGAGTCATAATGTTTTACATAAAAAAACTAGAGAAAATTAAATGTTATACATAAAAAAAAAACTAGGGAAACATGTCTCCGTAAAAGTCTCGGACGTTGGTTCGCTCTAAGTCTGCAGTTTCCTGTTCCTCAGTCTGGCTTGATGGACGGTTGATTTTGAGTGTCTGCCGTCTAACCTGCAACAAATAGTGCAGCCTCAACTGTCAGAGCAACCTATATAGAATTATATAAATCAGAAAAAGTTATAAATTACAATTATCTATCTATCACAGCCTAAACTTTTTAAATTCCAAGTCTTATCTATCATGACAACCTAAACTCTTAAAATTCCAAACCTAAACTAACCACCTAATCTAATCCCCTAAACTAACCTAAACTAAAAAAAAAAAAAAAGACAAAAAAACTAACCTGAGAGAGAGAGAGAGAGAGGAAATTGAGAGGAAGAGGTGTCTAATGAAGGAAAAGAGGTGAGATCACATATATAGGGAATTATTTTTCGTCGTTCTTTACGACGAATTTATGAGATCCCGCGTTTTTAACGACGAAATATCGAGGTCCCGCATTTTATGGCACATCGACTTTACGATGAATCCGGTTAACTTCGTGTTTACGACGAATCCGGTTTACTTCGAATTAAAGACATCCCGTGTTTCTCTTTACATCGATCATACAATGACCCTGTGCTGAATCCCTATGCCGACATATCCTTAAACCCCAAACCATATACTTCTACTCTTCTACTTCAAACATCGTATACTCCTTCTCTTTTTCTTCTATCATCTTAAACTTCTTTTTTCATTTTTTTAAACATCTCATACTTCTTATATTTTCTTCTAACATCTCAAAACCTCTAAACACCCAAACACATCTCTAAATATAATTTTATATAAATTTAAAATTTAAAAATTAATAAGATTAATTTTTATTTTAAAAAACATGCATTATTATTACTTTCATAAAACACAAATATAATGCATCATTCACACAAATATCATGCATTCTTTTACGAGGAAATACCAAGGTTCTGAGTTTTTATGGTATGTCGTCTTTACGACGAATGATGTTTACCTCGAATTAAAGACATCCCGTGTTTTTTGTTTACATCCCCTTTACGACGAATTGAGTTTACATCGAAGTAAAGACGTCCCGTGTTTCTGTTTGCGTCGATCTTACAATGACTCCGTGCTGATTCCCTATACTTAAAATCCCCAAACCCCAAACCATATACTTCTTATCTTCTACTTCAAACATCTTATACTCCTTCTCTTTTTTCTTCTATCATCTTAAACTTCTTTTCTCATTTTTTAAGCATCTCATACTTCTTATATTTTCTTCTAAAATCTCAAAACCTTTAAACACCCAAAAACATCTCTAAATATATTTTTATATAAATTTAAAATTAATAAGATTAATTTTTATTTTAAAAAACCATGCATTATTTATTACTTTCATAAAAACAAAAATATTATACATCATTCAGATTCCTCATTTAAGTTAGCATTGCTACATTGTTCATCACTTTCATAAAACTCGTCTTCATTTCTTTCATCAGGCTCATCATCCGGAAGATCTTCATAATCACGGTTTTGCAGATCAATAAGAAGGATGTCTTCGGTACAACTATTTTACAAAACGTTTACAACGAAAATAGTTTGGTATAGTCCATTAAATATACGTTTTCACCAACCATTCAATCGAGTAGTTGTTAAACCGATGTAAAAGATTTTTCTTCATAAATATGTCATTCCTTTACAACGATTTTACAAAGAAACATATTTTCGTCCGTATGTAGACGTAAATTTACGTTGATTTTACGACGAAATATTTTACTCGTAACTTTACTTCCACTTTAGGACAAATTCATTTTTTGACGTAAAGAAGACTTTAACTAGTCGTACATATATGACTACATATTTTCGGCGTTAAATTCGTAGTAAAGCCAATGTTTTCTTGTAGTGATTAAACAAAAAAGACAATTTGTTCTTAGATTTAAATTTTATTTATTTTAATTTAGTGTCAATTTATTATTCATTTTAATATGTAAATATACGAATACAGAAAAATAAATTAAAAAATAAATTATACTGTTGTAAGATAAAAACTAAAGTAAATATTGAATAATTAGGTAAAAGAAAGAGAAGATGACATAAAGTAACAAATTTGTTTGGACATGATGCACAAGTGACAATAAACCTTTAAATAGTAGGGAAAATTGTTTTTTTAGAACAAAAAAATGATAACTATGTTGTTTTAGACTAATATCTATTTTGTGTCATTTTTTCCTATAATACTCTTTAATATTTTTGAAAATAAATTTAATAAATAGTTTTACAAACAAAAAAAATTGGAAAAATAGTTACTATTGATAAAATACCTATAGTGGTATTTTTTCAGTTCTAAAAATGTTTAAATCATAATTTTCATATTTTGTTCTAAATAAAGTAGAAATGGCATTCTACGAAGTAGAAAACGAAATCCACTTTTTTTATTGAATCTACAATGTTTAGAATACGTGATCTACGTAAACAAGAGTATTCTAAAAATATTGAGAATACACATTCCGCGCTTAATATACCGATCTAAAATCATTAGAAATCAAAATTTACACATTAATATAAATCTAAAACACGTAGAAAACGATTTCTACAGATTAAGTGTAAATCCAAAACATGCAGAAATCAAAATCTACACATTACTATAATTCTAAAAACCTGTAGAAACCGATTTCTATAGATTAGGTGTATTCTACGGATAAGAAATCAGTTCCTAAAAATATGGAAACAAAATATTTGGGAATGTTCACTTTCATATTTTGAAAAAATCGATTAAAAAAAACACAAAAACGCAAAAAAAAAAACGTGGAAACCTTTTTCTCACGCCGTCTTCTATATTCCATTGATTGTTCACAAAATTTTCACAAAAGTTTCACAAAAATTTCACATTATTTCTACCAAATCAATGTGAAATTGAGTGAGTTAGGGTTTATGAACTTGAGACTTTGATTTTCTCCCCCTTTGTAGGAGATGAGAAATTATGGGTTTCATCTCAAACAAATCGAGTTTAAAGAGTTGAAATCGTGTTTGGTCGGTTCAAATCAAGTGGGAATCAAACCTGATATAACCGAAGAAAATAGGAAATCAATTTGGAATACTTACCTGGGCACGAGATCGATCGGTCGATCTGTATGAAATCGACTTTTGCCGATCGAGTGAAATGGGCCATGTCGATCAGTATATGGTCCGCGTCTTTTTTGTTCTGCGTAATGATCAGGACCGATTGATCCACTCGACCTTGTAATTTCGGATCGATCGATCCCGTTTGATCGAACCCATTATTTATTATATTTAAAAAATACAATTTTAAGAGCATTATTGCCATTTTTAAAATAATTAGCCTAATAGAACATAAATTATATAAGATTAGTCTAAAGGGACATAGTTATCATTTTTTGCTCTAAAAAAACAATTTTCCCTAAATATTTTAGTGTAAATAATTTAAATAAGAGCATCCCAGCGACATTCAAATGATAAAATCTTATTAAATAAATGATTAAAAATTAGAAAGAGAAGCAAAATTTGTGAGAAAACATTTTTTGTGTGAAATGCCAAAAATGTTTAGTACAGATGTCAATCTATGACTGCTTAATTGTGTAAAAATAAATGTTATTTGTTTTTGAAAGTCTCCTTGTAATGGTTGCAAACTTGTAACCGTTGATGATGTTCTTAAATGGTCCTTGTTTTGTGTGGTCCGTTCATCTTCTGGAGAAATTAGTCTTATTAATTATCAGAAGACATAGAGTGCATGGCTGCATGTGCATGCACAAGTGGTCATCACTCACTGCTCTTGTGAACAGAAGAGTATGAAGCTGGTAATGGACCCCTTTTCATTTCTTCAAATCTGGGAAATATCGGGCCGCATAGATTCTTTTTCTTTTTGTTTTATATATTCTTCTCGGAAAATTGTTTTTAGACCAAAAAAATATAACTATGTCCTATTTGGCTAATTTTTTTACTATTTTTTCTTCTAATACCCTTTAGCATTTTCTAAAATAAATCAAATAAATAATTTTACAAACAAAAAAAATTAAAAAAATAGTAACTACTGATGAAAAACATATATCAACTTATTGGTATTTTTTTCCAGTTCTAAAAATTTTTAAATCATAATTTCATATTTTGTTCTACAAAAAGTAGAATTAACATTCTACACATGTCATTCACTTTTTTTCATTGAATCTAATATGTTTAGAATACGTGATCTACGTAAATAATAGTAATCTAAAAATATTTAGAAAACACATTATGCGTTTAACCTATCGTTCTAAAATCTGTAGAATCTAGCATCTACTCATTACTATAAATCTAAAACATGTATAAATTGGAATCTATACATTACTATAAATCTAAAACTAGTAGAAATCGATTTCAAACATGTTTATTGTGTTCTACATATAATAGAATACAAATTCTACAGATAAGAATAATCAGTTCCAAAAATATGGGAAGAGAATATTTGGAAATATTCAGTTTCCTTATATTTATTAAATCAATTTTTTTTTTTAAAAAAAAAAAGAAAATCGTGATTTATAAAATCATTTTTTAAATTAAAAAAATTAAAACATCGATTTGGAAAATTCTTCTCAAGCTATCTTCTTCTCCCCTTTGTTCTTCAAGGAGAAGAGAAAAATGGGTTTGATTGTTTAGAAATCAAGTTTTAAGAGTTCAGCTCGTGTTTGTTTGGTTCAAATAAAGTGGGAATCAAACTGGATTTGACCGACGAAAACCAAGAAATCGATTTGGAATACTTACCTGGGCACGTGATCGATCGATCCCAAAGATGCGACCGATCGATCGAAGTGGGATCGAGCTTCTGTGATTGACTGACCTGGGCTTGGTCGGTTAATATATGCTCTGCATATTTTTGTTGTTCTGGATATATTTATCAGGATCGACCGGTTTAGGAACACTTGCTCACGGGATCAATCGATCCCTTTGAGAAAAAAAAACTTTGAACTTTAGTTTTTTTTGGGGAATTTTTAATATTTTTGTAATTATTTTTGTTAAAAATTATATTTTAACATTTAACAATTGTTTTATTAATGTAATTTCAAATTTTTAATTGAAATTAAGGACATTATTGCCATTTTAAAAATATTTAGACTAATATGTTGTAAAGTGTATGAGTTTAGCCTAATAGGACATATGTTGTTATAAAACTAAGGGGAATAGTTTGTATATTTATTAAAAAACATATGGTTCTTTTATATAAGGATTACAAGATATAGAAATATGGAAAATATCCAAAACCTAAACCAACTAGGATTAGAAAAACTACTAAGACAAGAGAAAGGAAAAACATCCCAAAGACTTAGCTGCCTATGTGTATGGGCCGAATATGGTCTTGGAAGATGCTATGGTTATGGGCCATCCACAATATGATTTATAACACTCCCCCTTGGATGCTATAACCATTAGAACTTGTAATACGCTTTGGATGTTGCCTCATTAAAACCTTACCAGAAAACCCAATTGGGACAAAACCATGGTGAAGGAAAAAGAGTACAACACGTATTACTCCCCCTGATTTGAACCTCACTTAATGAATAGATCTTCTGAATTGTTACTTGAATGAACTTGAATTACTTGTACCTCTCCTGCCTTTGCAATGCGTGGGTGAAGGAAACTTTGGGCAAGATACGCTTCTTTGCCGTCAACCATCCCATGTTCTGACCGGACCTCGACCAAAACACTCTCATAGTCCACATATGCCGAGCTTGGTAATGTATGCTTATAATCCAACTGGGAGCTCCAAAGGTGATTAGGTCGAGCTGGTACGTCTTCGTGTAATAATGACGGGCTGGTCTGTTGAGTCATGGATCTCAAGACACACACACCCACGACTTGCCTCTTGTATGGCTATGCTTTCCGCGTGATACTACAAGGTATTGCAGTCCCACGTGCTTTTTTTGCTGCAATGATATGGATTGCCAAGATATTGCATAACCTGTTTGAAAACAAATCAACAAAACCAAATAACCCCCTATTTGGGCTGGTTAGTATAAAATAAACACAAGGAATTCGAATTTCTTTATAAGGATACATGGACTGATTTGAATTGTTCTTATAGAACTTCTTTTACTAAGTATTTACTTGGTCTATCATACTATATGCAGGTGTTTTGTTTCAGTCCATAAACAATTTTGTTCACCTTTATACAATGTTGTTTTCTTGAGAACTTCTTATCTCATCTTTGAGCTCAATATATTTCTTTATCCAGTGGATCATATGCTGCTTACTACATCCTTTATACATTAATCTAATTTCTTTTTTTTGTCCAGACTTTATAATTTTCGAAATATGTAGTAGCATCCGCCACAGTCTCTATTCCTGGTCTCTGTGAGATTCCTTGTGTAACAAGCCATGCTTGAATACTGTAAGTAGAAACATGGACAACTTAGACCACATGATTATGTTCTTTATCTCACGATTTTACTTCTCACAAGACTCATATATATTCCACTGGTTTAATCATAGGGTGTCTTTATTTATTAGCCAAATACGCCTCTCTTTTTAAAATTATTTAACCCCACGTTTCCATTTCAGTCTAATCTGATCTATGAGTGTACACTCTTATATTGACGTGGGTTCATGATCCTCGCTTATATTCATATGTTCAAGTGCTACCTTTTATGCGCTTCCTTATATCATCTTATGTCGACATTCTTTATATGTTCCATTACATTCGAGACATCACATAATTGGTTGCAACCTTATTACCTTCATGACCATTAGTACTATGGAGTTTGGCGTCCCAAACTCCATTGGGTGGTACCTTAGATTAGCCGGCCGGGATGGTTTCCTTAGTAACCTCGGATTTGGATTTTGATTATCATTCTTTTGCACCTTTCTTTTGTTTCCGAGGATTCTTATCTTTTGGAACCTATTTGGTCTACCACGTTTCATACGTTGTCTAGACTCTGTAGCAACTTGACTGTATCTCTTCTTGGACATCAAATTCGTTGGTGCTTTACAAGCTGATTTATATATGACTTAGTCATTCTTTTTCGGGTCAGCAAATGTGTCTGGCATTTGGTTAGCTAGCTTTGTAAATGTATATTTATCTTTGGACGTCTTATTTCACTTTAGTCCGAGGATCTTGCCAAAACAATGATGGTTTATTCCATTAATGACATTTTGTTTCTCTTACCAGCTTATTATTTTCTCCCCCTAATGTTGGATAGTCGGATTCATTAAACTTGCAATCCGTGTTCATGGTCACTAAATAGATACCCATATTTGGCTCAAGGTACTACATTATTTGTGGGAGATTCATATCCAACATATATCCCCATCTTCATCCTCTTCTAAGGATGCATCTTAGACGGCACATATATTTGTGGTGGCTTATCCAAATATCTCAAGATGGTATATGTCTGGCTCATGACCCGTAATAAATTTGAGATGGGAATATCTATGCTCACTTAAATGGTCTGATGCTTATTAGTTAAGATACATGTAAATTCATGTGTCCCCAAGCCTTGGACTGATAGTTTGGACCTATGGGTAATGGCCAAGCTATATACAGTCTGGACATGTGCGGATTTTTCCCCACTGCCCTCTCATGGACATACTATAATCTTTAAGTGCTTGGGACATCATGGCCTGATGAGTTTCCCTTGTGTTCATGCTACACACATGAGATTCTATGGGATAACTCTTTGTGCCCTTTCCAATATCAATTTCGCATCATGTTTTGGACCAGGATAGCCAATCCGGTTATGCCATAAAGTGTATAATTTTGTGGGTAAACCATTCTGGTTACCATGACTTTTGTCTCTATCTTACTGATCTTGGCATAGTCTAGATCAATAGAGAATGCAAGTATAGCCTAGACTACTTTTCTATGGTCTTGGGTGATTTTCATAACTCTGAATGAACTTTTGTTTCCTTTTGCCCATTGTATCATTGTGGAAACCATTCTTATATCTCTATATAATCTCAATGGGTTTCTCTGGTTGAATATAAAGCATCTAAATGCTTGCTCTTATACATATCTGGCCGTAGCCCTTAATGTGTACCATACCCGCAATTTATAAACTCATATTGACAATAATAAAATCATTCATCTTATTAAATAAAATCAGATAAGATAATAGAAATAAAGTAAACTCAAAGAAATCATATTATTAAAAACGCAAGTAGCAAAGCAAAGCAAACATAAATAAAAGCAAAAGCACAAAAACAGAATGTCGAAATCATCTCATTCTCTTAGGAAATCAGAAGTCTCATAATCCATAAGGTCATCCTGATCATGATCAAAATCGTTTTCCCCATCATGGTGGACCAAATGGGCTTCTGGATTCTTTCCTTTCTGGCTCTCTTGATAGAGGTCACAAAGATGTCTGGGAGTCCTACAATTCTTTGCCCAATGGTTATCCATTCCACACCTGTGGCATACTGATTTGGACGAGTGTGGTGGCTTAGAGATACCACTGCTTCTGCCTCGACCACGGCCATAGCTGGGACCGGCCATAGCTGGGACCACTACCACGGTTATAGTGGTTCCCTTTCCCACGGCCGTGTGAGCTATAATTGCCACGCCCACCACGTCCTCTCCATCCACCATGGCCTCCTCTACCATAGCCATTTCCATAGCCGTGTGGTTTATCATGATGGACGTGGTTACTTTCTTTGGTGGGTTCTTTCTTTTCCTCTACAGCCTTATTGGCTTCAGGTAATGGAGTTTATTTAAGGAGGTCTCATCTCATTGTTCCTCATGAGCAACTCATTATTAGCCTCAGCTAATAATAGCCATGAGATCAGATCAGTATAGGTGGTGAAATCTTTCTTTCTGTATTGTTGTTGCAGCAACACGTTGCTAGAATGGAATGTGGAGAAAGTATTTTCCAACAAATCCTTCTCTGTTACAGTCTCACCACAAAGTTTCATCTTGGAGACAATTTTGAATAGAGCTGAGTTATATTCATCCACGGTTTTGAAATCCTGGATTCTCAGATGTTTCCAATCATATGTACCCTTTGGTTGTAACACTATTTTCTGGTGATCATATCTCCGCTGTAAAGCGGTCCAAAGTTCTAGAGGATTCTCAATAGTGAGATACTGATCTTTTAGACCCTCATTGAGATGAAAGATCGATCGATATTTGTGAAAGGTGTATCGATCGATATCCGTATAGGACCATCGATCGACACTTTCTTGTGATCAACAAATGACAGTTGAGATCCAAGATCTAGTTAGTTAACCAGTGAAACATTGCCATCGCTTCAAGGGGTTGAGCTCTAATATATCATTCATGCAACTGATAGGCATCTATAGGATTATAATCTCCAACACCTGAATAGAAACCCTGCATCTAATACCTTTCCAATAGTTACACCTCCAATCATCTTGTTAGTCGAGCAATAGACTTGCTCAATTAGGATTGCTATTTACATTTAACTAGATTTAATAGGTTCCTTAGCTCCTTGTAGATTTGATCCCTAAGTACTACAATTGAACCTCTTATTTGAGAGAGTAATTCACTCCTTAGGGTAATTTGAGTGGTATCAAATTTTGCGCCGTTGCTGGGGAGCTTTGATCGCCATTAGATTTAGTTTGAGAGAGTAACGTTCCACATCGATCGACGCAGCAGCTTTCACGTCGACTGATTCTCGCACCCACCCATCGACCGACACCCGACCTTCATCGTCGACCGATCTACATCGTTCGACATCGATCGATTCAACACCGCGTACATCGATCGATCCTCAGTCGCGAAACATGGTTGCAATTGTTATTCTCAGACAGGATGAGAATGGAGACCTGTATGACCAGGATGGTCATCTGCGTAATGCAACAGGTCAGAAACTAGACGCTTAGGGGAATGTAATCCCTGATGCTGATGCTACAGGAGCTGCTCAACATGTAGAAGAGGCTGCTCCACCAAAAGCACTGGCTGACTACAATCGTCCAGACAAGTACTACGCCAACAGATCAGCTATTCGCCTTCCAGAGATTCAGAAGGAGAATTTCGAGCTGAAGCCTCAGTACTACACACTCGTGTCGCAGCTTCCCTACTCTGGGTTACCGCGCGAGCATCCTATGGACCATCTGGAGAGGTTCGAGGATCTTATCTCTGCTATTCGTATGGATGGAGTCCCTGACGACTACCTATTGTGCAAGCTCTTCAAGTATACTCTGACAGGAGAAGCAATGCACTGGCTTAAGCAGCTACCGACAAGATCTCTAAAATCCTGGGCAGACATCAAAAATGCTTTCTTGTGAAACTTCTTTGATGAGGCACGCGCTAAAGACTTGAGGAGCAAAATTGCTACATTCGCACAGGAGACTGGAGAGTCTTTCAAAGAGGCGTGGATCAGATTCAAGTTCTTCCAGCGAGACTATCCACACCACGGATTCAATGAAGTGCAACTGCTGAGCACTTTCTTCAGAGGTACCGCCTTGAGGTATCAGATGGCTCTTGATACAGATACTGAGGGAAACTTCAACACCAGGAATCCGGTGGAAGCTATGAGATTGATAGAAAATCTAGCAAACAGCAGCAACACCAAGAACACTGACTTTGAAAGGAAGAAGTCTGTTGCATCCCTAGGAAAGGAGCAGATGGACGAAGTTAGAGCAAAGTTAGATGTGGTTCATGAGCTTCTTAGGAAGCAGGTCTGCTCAGCTGAAGGAGAAGTAGCTGTAGACATGAAAGGAGAAGAAGATGTGACCTACATTGGAGGTACTGGGTTTCAGAGGTCTGGAAACCAGGGTGGAAACATAAACTTCTATGGCAATGGTCAGAGGAGTAACCAGAGTTCACAGTTCCAGAAACCGTTCAGCAACAACAACAGAGGCTATGGAAACTCATACTACCAGAATCCACCACCACAGACTCAGGAAAGCAAGATTGAAGCAATGCTTGACAGAGTTCTGGAAGGACAGCAACAACTCACTGTGGATTTCAATGAGAAGATAGATTCTGCCTACAACAGTCTGAACACAAGAATTGAGACCTTAGGGACTCAAGTGAGGAAGCTTGAAATGCAAGTGGCTCAGACTGGAGACACTGTAAAGAGGCAAGAAGCCTTGGCTAGAGAGGTAGGAGTTGAGAAAGCAAAACACCACGTGAATGCCATCCTAAATGATGATTTCTGGCAAGTGGTGAAGCATGAGAAGCTTGGAGAAGGAGATTTCGAAGTTGAAAGCTCCATGAGTTTTGGCGGATCACACTGGTGTTGACCGATGTCAATGGATGCACATCGATTGACAGACCATGACGAAGATTGATCGACGGATTACTCTGGACATCGATCGACGTCATCTTCTGAATCGACAGCGGAGTGTAGTGCAGTTTGAATCATGACTCATGAGGAATTCGCAGAAAAACATCCTCACCCACCATCCCCTTTCTACGTCAAAATCGATCGACCGCATGAGCCAGCCGTCGATCGACAAAGAGAGACCGACATCGATCGACCCCCCTCACCTCCCATCGATCGACGGGCACCTCTCCCCTACCGGGTGCGATTACCATCAATTGATAGTAACCGAATCAACGCACTCAGACCACCACCTAAACATTTAGTAAACCCACCAGAACCTATAACAAACCCTTCAGACATTACACCAGAGCCTATGCAAGTTGATGAGGCAACTGAGGGAAGAGTGTTAAGGAAAAGGAAGGAGAAGATTCCTAAACACCTTAAGAGGGAAGCTAATGAGAAGGAGATGGATGGTTTCACTAAGAGAGTCCTCAGAATCCCAGTGGAGAAACATTTTGATGAAGTTTATTACACACACCGGCTGTGGATGTTCTTCAGGGAGACTAAGGAAACTGAGGAGAATGTTTCATCATGTCAGAGAAAGGATGAAACTAAGGATCACATTGAAGAAGAAGAGTGATCCTCGGAAATTTGCAATACCATGTTTGGTAAAGGGTATTGAATTTCCCCATGCACTTTGTGACACAGGAGCATTAGTCAGTATACTACCTAAGGTTATGGCAGACCAGCTGGGTCTGAAAATAGAGCCCTCATCAGAATCTTTCACCTTTGTGGATCTTTCAGAAATGAGCTCAGGAGGCATCATAAGAGACCTTGAGGTACAGATTGGTAATACCCTTGTCCCAGTAGATTTTCATGTCCTGGACATCAAGCTTAACTGGAACTTTTCACTTCTGCTTGGAAGAGCTTTCCTAGCTACAGTAGGAGCTGTATGGCATATGAACACCAACAGATTGTGTCTCACACTCATAGATCCAGACGTACACTATGACCTAGTTCGAGTTGTGAGACAACAGGTCAACGTCGTTGAGCTTGGAAATGATCTTGGCTACATTGCAGCATGCCACTGTGGAGCAGAGTACGAAACCGAGTACTCGGAATCGATCGATACACACACTATCACATCGATCGATTCCAATGAGTCACCGACGACCGATGAATGCTATTCCACGTCGCTCGACGGGAAGCAACCGGTAGACCACTCCACATTACCAGATTAGTACTATCCAGACTTTTCCTTTCAACAACCCAACAAGAACGGACGAGATGACTATTCCATAGGCAGTTGGGCAGATAGTGGATTCCATGAAAGTTTTGCCGGGGTTTAGTTTCGTGACTTCCCTCACAAACTGCTCCCCTTGGGCAGCAAACACGTCAATGGTCTCTTGAGGGATGTCACGGCCACTAGCTTTCAAAGCTTCAAGGCATTTCTTAGTTCCGATTGCCTGACTCTGCAGCAGCCGTGCTGTGTCGAACGGCGCGTAGCGAGCCCACCAGTCGCGGAGATTCCCAAAGCGCTTGTTGGACTTTGCGATCATCTCGGTTTCGACCTTCACCCTCTCCTTTCTAACCTCATAGATGCGCGAGTCCCTGAGTCGGTCTAATTCTTTCTTATGCTATGTGGCCTTGACTCCCATTTCCTCCATGAGATTGGCTTTTCGTAGCTCCAGAGCTTCGATAGTAGAGCGAGCGACGGAAAGCTCCTCCTCAGCTGCGTCGGCTCGCTTCTTCTGTGCCTTTCTCTGAGCAACCGCTCGATCCCGCTTTTCAGCCATTTTATCATACTCCCCTTGCCATTCCGCCCTCTTTCGGCGAAAGAGCCTGCTCTTGGCCGCCACCGTCTTCTTCAACTTCTCCGACTCTGCAAGCGCTTCCTTCAGCGCAGTGTCGTATTTCTCGATGACGAAGTTCGAAACCCCGTCACACTGCAAAATACGGAAGCCAAAACACTTAATCAAATAAAATAAATGTGACACAAATTGAAAAGATGAAGGAGTCGAAGGAAACTCTTACCAGCAACTTGGTACGAGCAGCATCAACGTACTCATCCTGGAAGATCAAGTCAGCAACCGGCGGAAGAGACTTCGGGACGCATTTGATCTGACTGACCAATTCCGCTCATCTGTTCGGAGCGTAGATGAGGGTAGTCGGCCCATATTCAAATGAGACACGGTCGGGAAACTCAACCCTCAGAGTCTTCCTGACAACCGGAGCACTACCAGTCGACAAACCGGGAGCCAACGCCCCAGGGTTCGATGGAGCAGCAACAGAAGGAACCTGTCGTCTGGTCGTTCCCTGCTCGCTCGCTTGCTTCGACCTTTTCTTCTGGAGCGGAACCTCGGGCGAGACGTTCTGAGGCTCATCTGTTAGAGCCAAATTGAGAGGCGGCCCGACAGTCGAGCCAACCTGAGCAGAGGAACGGGCAACTCCAGTACCTCGGTTTGCGACATTCTCCTCCGGAGATTGCTGTTTCTTCTTCTTTCTCTTCTTCGTGGACGGCTCGGCGGCCTCAGAACGATCATTTACTTCTGGCAGAGTCTCAAGATCATCGCCAATGGACGGATCATCGTGAGACCTCTTCTTGCTTTTCTTCTTCTTAGAGGCAGCGGCGGCAGCGCCGGGCGAGGAGTCGCGACGTTGGGGAGACACGTCGGTCGTATCAGTAGCCACCATCTCGTTAGAAGGTATCGACGGCTCAGCACTCGGCAGACCAAGCTGTGCCGCCATCATGGCGCTCAGATCAGTAAGGCCCCTCATTTTCCTCGCTTCGTTGATCTTCTTCTGCTCTTCCTTGGTGAACAGCAAAATCCGTCTCTTAGTCTTATTAGCCGAGGGAAGGTAACTTGAATTCCAATCCTCTGCGAAAGACGTTTAAAAAAAGAGCTTATTTACAAAAGTAGAAGCAAAGATTCGCAGTAGAACGAAGAAAAAGAGTGGACTTACTCCTGGAAATGTGATTGATGGAACGGCGAACCCTCTCCCAATAAATATTCCCCCAATGTTCTTGAGCGAGTCTCGCGACAGCACGAGCGCTCGAAAGGAATTCTTCTGGATACTCACGAGAAGTCGGGTGATCAGCTGCAAAGAAAAAAGACAATGAGAATAAAAGACGGTTAGTATACGAAGAAATGACGCGAGTTAACGAGGGTATTCTACCAATAAGAGTGTTCCACAACACACGATAGTCTTCATCCGGAGGATCCTCGAAGGCAGAGTCGTCGCACTTAACGTAGAAATAAGACCTCTGCCAATCAAACGTCTTATTAGGATGTCCCTCTATCACGTTATAACTTGGTCGCATCTTTATCGACAAAAGGCCGTCATCCAACGAGCTGATGGATGTCAACTCCTCGAAGACGCGAACACTCAGAGAGACATCGATCTCTGCAGCCATAACCATCAAGGCAACCGCGCTACGCCATGAGCCATTCAGAAATTGGCTTAGCGTTGCACCTCGGTGCCTCACGTACGATGTGACTAATCGAGGAATCGGAAACCAGAGCTTCGTATAATCTTGAAAGTAGGATTCATAGACACATTGGAACCCAACCGGTGGCGACCAAGGCCTCTGGCTTTTCGAAGGAATCAGGAAGGTCACCCCCAGTCCGCGACGATCCCTCAAAAGTTTCTTCACGCTATCAGGGGTCGACTGCGTCTCGGTAACGTTCTCCCAGGCCTGGCCATTCACGTCTGGGGAGCGCACGAACTCGGGGGCTACTGCCGGGAGTTCCTCGAAAATTTCTCCAGGATAATAGCATGTCGGCACGTAATTAACAAGAGGAACTCCGTCTCTCGCACCGCCCGAACCGTCTCTCTCGCAGGCCTGTGGCTCAGCTGGATTTCCTCCTACTTCTTGCCGATATGAGCGCGCTGACTCGGAGACCAAAATCCTTTGAGACAGATCTAAATTCCGAGTGTCCATCATCGCTTCGTGATGGACCAGTTCGAATTCTTCGAGCGTAACCCCGCTCACGTCCCTCGCGGGACTAGATGCAGTCGCGACCTCTTTCCCTTTCTTTTTACGAGATAACCTCCCTGAAGAAATCGACACGTCGTTTCGACTTCTCGCGATAACCGGCCCAAATCCAGATCGAACCAACGGTCGAAATAAAAATCGGATCTAACCAAACAAAAACCGGTTCGACCAAGACTCGATTAAACAGCCCGATAAAATAAGAAGTATATGACGATGTCTCGCGATGTGTCGACCAGGCAACGTACTTTCGCAACGATCCGTGTGTTCTTCCAAACCTTTAACTTTCCAAATTCATCGAGTTCGACAGAACGTCACTCACTAATGAACTGGGGGGACTTACTGTAGAGGATGGATTCGACCATCCCTCAAGGACTGGAGAACAGACGGTCTGGCCCGAACAAGGCATAACAACAGTTCGATGCGGCGGCTCGAGGCACCGGTCTCTCGGCGCAATGCGAGGGAACTTTTAATCAGTTGCATTTCGACTAAATGAATCCGGCTAAACGGCTCCTCGAAGCAACGTGGGCTTCTCGGCCCAGCGAGTTAAAAGCCCATGAAGACGACGCAAGCTAGGTCACAGGAAAACACCAAGTCGACTATAAAAGAGTGGAGGGGGTGCAACGTAGAAAGGATCCGAAACTACACACTCATACTTGGCGGCTAGATTAGGGTTTTACTTTCATTATCTTGCCGTATTGTATCTTTCCGACAAAGCTCTTCGAGCTCCGGTCACTTTTCCTATAGGCATTCCTTTTCCTTGTAACCGACAAAACGTTTTTCCGACCATCAATAAGACGTCTTTGCTAAACCCACATCTAAACCGAACGTTCCCTCGTTCAGTACCGTTTTCCGATCAAACAGTCACGCAATGGGCACCGCAAGTTGAGATCTTGAGCCATGAATCGATTGGTGGATTTTTGTCTCGTTGTGGTTGGAGCTCCGTGTTAGAGAGTTTAACTAAAGGAGTTCCAATCATGGCATGGCCTCTGTATGTAGAGCAATGGATGAATGCTACGTTTCTAACGGAGGAGATCGGTGTAGCTATTCGTACATTGGAGTTACCATCAAAGAGAGTGATCAGCCGGGAAGAGGTGGTGTAACACCCTAAAACCCAAGCCCAAAACGTTTTGTGGTTTAAAAGAGGAGGGCCCGTCCTGCAGCCAATTTTGGAATTAAAACCCTAGGGTTTTCATGCCTTCTCCTATAAATACAAAGCCTCCTCCTTCTTTTCTCTCATCAGAAATTAGAAGGGAAGCCCTAGTCGTCGACTCTCTCTCTCTCTTCTCTCTCTGCCGCGCTCTCTCTCTCTCTCTTCTCTCTCTCTCTCCAGACCGACTCTCTCTCTCCTCGCCGTGAGCAGCCGCGAGTGGTGGTGGTGGCCGTGTGGTGTCATTGATCTCATATCTCATCTCTCTTGTCTCTTATTCCAGATCCAGATCCAGATCTAGGCTAAGGTGATGTGTTCTACCCAGATCTCTTTCATGTTTTTCTATATTTTTGAATGAGGAGCTAGTATTGAATAGACCCTGTTTGTTGTTAGGTTAATAGATCATATTGCATCAGAACGCTCATTCTGATTAAGGACTTTAAATGAACTGGTTGCAATGATAATGATGAGTGATCGATTATTGGGTGAAGATCTGTTTGTCTGTGATTGAGAGCTAGGATGTATAGAAAGAATTAAACGTAGGATCTTAGAGTACAGTTAACCGGTCTGGTTGATGAATGATTGTTAAATGAATTGAGTGTGGCACCGAGAACGGGTTGCGTCTAAAAGGAAAGAATGAATGAGCCTAAGGGATAAGAAAAAGGAAATGATAATGAAAAAAGAAATGAAAGGAAAAAGGAAAGTTAATTGAATGAGTTGTAAGCCACCATGGGATAAGGGTGGGTAGACAGGAAACGCGGCGGCCGTAGCGTTCAAAAACGGCAGGGTAAGAATAGAGGCGCCGGTAAGATTGAGTCACGCCGAGTCTTGGCGGGAAGGGGCCGTAATACACTGCAAGGGGTAGACTGCATCCAAGGGAACCGGATGTCGAGTGTACCAGGACAGGCGGCTCTACAGGAATGCAGCAAGAAAAGGGAGGGTTGGTCCGCTTGAGTTGTGTAGGTCCTAGAGTTCTAGGATGATTGGAGTCTTAAAACGATTAGTGTGAATTGGGTGATGACTGAGTTCATTACACTGTTTGTTTTTCGTGAAATGGTTTCGTAGTAACTGGATAAATGAGTCGTATCGAATTGGGTGTAGTGGCTAGTCGGTTCTCGTTTCGCATTGAGCAGTATAGAGGCTCATGGGGGAGACTGGTCTAGAATCGCTTCACTGAGTATTTGTACTCACCCCTCTTTTTCCCTTCCTTTTTGCAGAACTTTAAGTGGAAGTGTCGATGGTAAGAAATGAATCGCATCTGAAACTCATGGGCCCAGTAACGGGACACACAGAGATGTCGGGAAAGTAGACATGTGTGTCCTTAACCCCGCGCCCAGGAACCCCGGTTGGAAATGGGGAAGGGGCGGGGGTTACAATTGGTATCAGAGCCAGGTTAAAGTCCCTTAATACTAACTTAAGGGATCAGCGTTTCCGCCATTGTTCATTATTCCCTTATGGTTCTGTTGGACTCGTTGTAGTCAATATTGAAATAGAAATTGAACAGCTCAGAGGCTTCGCCGAGATCGGAACAACGAAAAATCCTCGAACCGCGGTGTAGTGGAGTTTTAGAGGCTCATGAAAGGATTAACAAGGAGTTGTAAGACAAGTATACAGAGGGATCAGTTGCCTAGCACGACAGGCTAAGGAGGAATGGAAGGTGGGACATACCAGCTTGAGGTGATACGTCTCGCCGGCAGCACCACCCCACGCCGGCCCGGGAAGGCCGGGGGACGAGGGTCGGACGCAAGGCCGACGCGTGGGTAGCTCCACGGAAGAGATATCTCTGCAGGAAAATAGCGATGCGTCATTCTGATATTACAGTCAAACTCGTTCCTATATATTAAAAAAAGGAGAAAAGGCGCCGAGTACTAGGCAAGGGGGAAATGCTAGCGCAGACTCTTCCAACATCGGCAAGGTCGAAACCGAAGGTGACATGGAGGCTGGAAAAAAAGAGCGGGCACGACAGGGAGTAGCACTTCGATTTGGGAAAATGACCCCAGAGTAATTGGCCAAGCGGATGGAAAATATAAGGGGAAACAAAGGGTCTCAACTCCAATGTCAAGGATTCAAGTCCTTAAGGATAGGCATGGTGAGAGCTTTGCTGGTAATAAACGAGACAATGACTAATGATGAAGTAACTAGTGGAAGGAGCTTCTCGAAGTCACAACGAGGAGGACCAATTCCGGTTTACAGGAAGTAAACTAAGTATCGTCTTAGGGAAAAATGGTTGATGGAGATAAGGACGATGGATGATCAATTTTTGGGAAAGGAAGGATACTAATAAGGATAGTGGATCTTCGTAGGGGTGTCTTCACCAGTGCATCGATATCTGAGAAAGACACATGCGCTTTTGACCAAAGGGAACAAAGGCGTAAGCCCCACTGCGACGCATGGGGGTAACATGGTACATGCCCTCTTCCCGGATGAGGAGGAAATGGAGTTCGTGGAGCAGACGAACGCCCACATTCGGGAGACGACGAACGCCCACATTCGGGAGACGACTTCGAGATGTCAGGTGCTGATGCCCCATTTCCAGAAGGCGGCGGAATATAGGCTGATGTACCAAGGCCATGGGACCTTCCAGTTCACACCTGAAGTCGAAATGACGCCCCCAAGAGGGCACCCAAGGTAGTCAGGATTGACTCGGGAAGGTCTTGGACCGTTTAGGATGGAAGACAGTGTGCCAACAAGGAAGCATGGTCGTCTGAGGAAGATTACTAGCATTGATGCAGACCGCCTTAGGAGCATGAATGGGGTATGTCGGTGTGGGACACTGATGCAAGCCAAGCAAGGACCGCGCTCAGTTTGGGAGTACACCGAGGAATTCATGGAGACAGCCAAAAGATGCAAGCCAAAGTTAACGGAGGATTGGTGCCGGTGGTATAAGGCAGGGCTCCGCGAGGAAATTCAGGGCAAGCTGCTTGGTGTTTTGGAACCATGGGAATTCGCTCTGGTGAACCGGATGGCCGGTCAGGCAATGAAGGCAAAAATGGCACTTACCGTCGGTTCGTCGCCATCTCGAGCTCTAAGGAGGAAGTGGATGTGGAAGATGATCTGTGGAAGACATCGATTATGGATGAAAGAACCTCGGGAGGATGTACCGAGCCGTGCAAGTGTGAGACCCTTGTTCATATAGTGCATAAGCCTCGCCCGGTCCAAGAGTACACTAAGGAGTTCTTAGACATGGCCGAGAAATGCAAGTCGAAGCCTGCGGAGGGGTAGTGCCGGTGTTATAAGGCGAGACTCCGTAGGGACATTCGAGGAGAGCTGAATGGAGCCATGGAATCTATGGAATTTGCCTTAGTGGTGAGGATGGCAGGGAAGGCGTTGGCAGCAAAGGCCTGGTTGTTAAACAGGTTATCATGTCACGAGTTATGAACCAAAAGAGAATCCATCAGAAGATTAACAACAGAAGGATTATGAGGAACCGTCAGCTAGAGGTGCCCGCGTGTTTGGTTCGGATCCGAGGCGGAACGCGCTTCTCAACTTTATAGAGACTAGCTAAGATTCTGGGAACATCTCGTATAAGTAGGAATTATGTTTTTCTTTATTTACTTGGGAGTTTTCGAAAGAAGATCCTTAAGAAAAATATTGTGTGCCTCCCTTGATTGTGTTTGAAAACTCACCTCGGGTTTTAGGATGCTAAGATTTGAAGCCTGAAGATTGGAATTCGGGGCGAATTCTGATTAACAGGGGGAGAATTGTAACATCCTAAAACCCAAGCCCTAAAAGTTTTGTGGTTTAAAAGAGGAGGGCCCGTCCTGCAGCACATTTTGGAATTAAAACCCTAGGGTTTCCATGCCTTCTCCTATAAATAAAAAGCCTCCTCCTTCTTTTCTCTCATCAAAAATTAGAAGCGAAGCCCTACAGAGAATTCTCGAGACCCGGAAGCCCTAGCCGTCGACTCTCTCTCTCTTCTCTCTCTGTCGCGCTCTCTCTCTCTTCTCTCTCTCCTGGCCGACTCTCTCTTTCCTCGTCGTGAGAAGCCGCGAGTGGTGGTGGTGGCTGTGTGATGTCATTGATCTCATATCTCATCTCTCTTGTCTCTTATTCCAGATCCAGATCCAGATCTAGGCTAAGGTGAGGTGTTCTACCCAGATCTCTTTCATGTTCTTCTATATTGTTGAATGAGGAGCTAGGATTGAATAGACCCTGTTTGTTGTTAGGTTGATAGATCATATTGCATCAGAACGCACATACTGCTTAAGGACTTTAAATGAACTGGCTGCAATGATAATGATGAGTGATGATTATTGGTTGAAGATCTGTTTGTATGTGATTGAAAGCTAGGATGTATAGAAAGAATTAAACGTAGGATCTTAGAGTACAGTTAACCGGTCTGGGGTATGAATGGTAGGACATCTGTGAATGATTGTTAAATGAATTGACTGTGGCACCGAGAACGGGTGGCGTCTAAAAGGAAAGAATGAATGAGCCTAAGGGATAAGAAAAAGGAAATGATAAGGAAAAAGGAAATGAAAGGAAAAAGGCAAGTTAATTGAATGAGTTGTAAGCCACCCGGGGATAAGGGTGGGTAGACAAGAAACGCGGCGGTCGTAGCGTTCAAAAACGGCAGGGTAAGAATAGAGGCGCCAGTAAGATTGAGTCACGCCGAGTCTTGGCGGGAAGGGGCTGTAATATACTGCAAGGGGTAGACTGCATCCAAGGTAACCGGATGTCGAGTGTACCAGGGCAGGCGGCTCCACAGGAATGCAGCAAGAAAAGAGGAGGGTTGGTCCGCTTGAGCTGTGTAGGTCCTAGAGTTCTAGGATGATTGGAGTCTTAAAACGATTAATGTGAATTGGGTGATGACTGAGTTCATTACATTGTTTGTTTTTCGTGAAATGGTTCCGTAGTAACTGGATAAATGAGTCGTATCGAATTGGGTGTAGTGGCTAGTCGGTTCTCGTTTCGCATTGAGCAGTATAGAGGCTCATGGGGAAACTGGTCTAGAATCGCTTCACTGAGTATTCGTACTCACCCCTCTTTTTTCCTTCCTTTTTGCAGAACTTTAAGTGGAAGTGTCGATGGTAAGAAATGAATCGCATCTGAATCTCATGGGCCTAGTAACGGGACACACAGAGATGTCGAGAAAGTAGACATGTGTGTCCTTAACCCCGCGCCCAGGTACCCCGGTTGGAAATGGGGAAGGGGCGGGTGTTACAGGTGGGGTCTTTGGTGAGAAAGATTATGATCAAAGAGGATGAAGAAGGACGGAAGATAAGGTCCAAAGCTGAGGAAGTGAGGGTTAGCTCGGAACGAGCTTGGGCTCTTGGTGGGTCGTCTCATAGTTCTCTCCTCGAATGGGCGAAACAATGTCACCTCGTGTAGTGATTAACAAATACTAAAATGTTTTCAAATTAAGGTTACTTTCGAATAATGTGGTTTTTATATAAAGGTCTACTTACGTCTAGGCTTAGGCCTGAGACTTATTATCCGAGATCCGGATTCGATCCGAGATCCGCTCCGGATCCACTCTGAAATTAGGATATTCGGGGTCTCCGGATCCGAATCCGGATAGTAAAATTTTGGATCCGTCCAAATCGAATCCAGATCCGGATATCTTAATTTTTATGTCCGGATATCTTAATTTTTATGTCCGGATATCCGGATCGGATCCGTATTTTAAAACACATTAAATTTTCAAATTTCATTAATATTTATATTTGATATATTAATATTTATACATGAATTGATCTTACAATATTATATTTTAATTTTTACAATATTATAGACATATATAAATATATTTATAAATCTTGTATAAATATTTAATTTATGTATTATATTAAAAAAAATATTTTTTATTAAAAAAATATTATTTTTAATTATTTTTATGGATCTGGATCTAGATATCCATGGGTAATAGAATATCGAGACGGATATCCGAAATCCGGATATCCGAAAACCACAAATCCGGATCCGGATATTAAATCTACGGATCCGGATACACTAAATTTTCCGGATATACGGATCCGTCCCAGGCCTACTTATATCTGTCATGAAAATATAATTTCTACGGATTCAATAATAATTTTAAAGAGACATGATAATTAAAAAATTATTATGATTTTGTTTTGCCTGCGGGCTTAATTATATTATAATATTTATTAGTATATACATTATCAAATTAACGATGACGGTAAAATCTGCCAAATTTTTTCATCAAAACGGTAACTTAAAACCTTGGAATATGGCCAATGGTAAGGACGGACTCATTCGTGCACCCAGATTGCAAATTCAAATTCTACCGGAGGAAACTATCTCACGATGTTTCTGAACACCCTTCACGGCTATGGATCTCTTTTTTCGATCTATTTTCAAATCCGATGCATGAGACTATCTGTGGATCACGCACCCCAAAATATTAGTCTAGATCTGTTTGGACCTAAGATTTACTACTGAGTTATCCAAAAAAAACCTTAACGATCGATTTCTTTTTATCACATGAGTTTTTATAGTTTTGTTTAAAGTTTCAAAACATTATCTATTCAGCCTTGAAACTTTACTGATATGAACCAACACTTATCGAACATTTTTTATTCAAATCTAACTTTCTGAAAAACACATTCCACTAAATTAACCAATGTTATACCGTAATTCTTATTTTTGGTCAATATAATTAATTAAATTTTATTTCTCTTTTACTTTATAAATATATAATAATTTCATGTTTTTATGTTTTATTAATTTTGAATTATAACACAGTAATAATATTTTTATATAATATAGAATTGTTTTAGATAATGATAATATGATGGAAAAATTTAATTGATCATTCAACACAATTTTATAAATTTATTAAGAGTAATAATGACTTTAATCATTCTCATTTTTAACGTGAGAGCTTACAGAAAAAATCACTTCGAAAATAATAGTGTAGATAATGTGATATTTATAGAAATGATTCCAGAAAGTGATACTTTTAGAAAATCTTATAATATATTTATGATTTTTATAATAATTTTAAATATTAATTATTTTAGGGAAGTACTTAATTATCTTTGTATCTTTGTAATCTAGATGGTTATAGAACTGAGGACTTTTGTAATGCTTTATAAGGCTTCGTTGAATAGGCTATACTTTAAAGTTTTAATATCGTAAAAAAGCAACTAGTATATAAATTAATTGTAAAATCATGCCGGACTGGTAAGCCACCAAAATATCGATTACGAAATCCAAGCTAAAAAGACATATTTTAGTTTTTTTGTTAATTCTTATGGATAAACAAATTAGTTAAAAAATACTTATTGGATAATCTTTTTATCATATTTTGGAAGCATATGGTTTAAATATTGAAACTTCTTCAGATTGTTCTTTCAAAGAGAGATTGATTTTAAAAGATATACATTCAAATATAATTGGAGATAATTGGTTTATGGAACTATTTTTTATGAGAATCGATACAAAAGAATTAGAAAACTTATTACAGTATTTTCCAAAAATAGGAGAATTGTTATCAAACACATATAAATTGCTTAATGCGTATTGTTGAATATTCTAATATCGGTAACCAAAGAATTAAAAAAAACAAATTGATAAATTGTTATTTGTGATCTGACATGTGTCATACAAAAGATTAAATAGCTTGATTTTTTTAATCAACTGAGACTGACATAATTAGATATTATTTACATTAGTTTAATGAATGATTTTGTAAGAAAAAAAAACAAGAAAAACTATATTTCTAGTGATTTAAATCTACTGTTTTTTATAAACACTTAATGTTATCCAACTTTATATGAAAAAATATATATTTATTTTTATATTAATGTTTTATAATTTTTGATAAAATCAATCAAATGGCATAGTTTATAATTCTTTCTATTCAGAAAACAGGAGAAAATAGATGGAGTGAAGGATTACAATACTGGTTCTCTACAAGGCCAGGTTTTTCGAATGTATAGAGTTACAACATAAGGGAGATAGAGTTATAAAAATTCTTTGGAATAGGAAGCATTGTAAAATGTAACAAGGGTTTTTTGGAGTGAATAAAATTTAACATTCACTCAAAAAAAAAAAAGATATTATGGTTTGACTGATAACAGTTTGAAAGGTAAATTAGTTGTGTAAAATGGAGGTGGGGAAACTTAATTTACTGGGTTGTAACATGGACTCTATAGAAAATGGTTTGCAATATGGAATAGGAATGGGCATATTTAATTGTTTTTGATTCAATGAGGAATGACTAAAACAAACGCCTTAATAAGTGGTAAGAAAATCGAGAATTGTATTATCAATTCCCAATTTCCCATCCAACCATCATACTACCTACATGAACGACATATACTTTTTCTTTTGTAAACTGGCATATCATATACTTATTTTTATGGGCCTGAGATACTTAGTTTCTTGTGGTGTCCAGAGCCATCTTTCTATTCTCCTTGTAATAAGCAAGGCTCATCGATAAAAAAAAACTCATTTGAATTAGATTATTGACGTTCACAATAACAAAATTGTTTGGAAATTGGACGTCATCACAACTATAAACCTTTAAATGATTGTGTAGATAACATAAATAAATGGTACACATAGTAAGGAATGGTATTAGAAGACAAGAATAGATAAATGCAGTTATGGCAGTTAATGGCGATTGTATAAGCGATTGACTTTTCCTCTCTGTGGATCGAAGTCTGTTTCTGGTCACGGGAGTAACAGTGTTTCCGGTGATGCTCCTCTAATCTATACATCTACATGATGATTTCAGTGTTGACAATGGCCATAGTTTTGGCCTTTTTCCAAAGATACGTAGATAGTGCTCTTTTATTTCTCATCTTCTAATAATGGGTGTTGATACATCATAGTTTTATGGGTTTTGACTATGCAATACATCTTTTTTTAGAGTTTTATGTATGTTTCGAATTCTTATCGAGTCATTACAGGTTCAGTTACATTTTGGATAAGTTTGGAAATTTTGGAGCACTTTGGAGCATAAAGAGAATTAGAGCTGAAAACATTAGGGTTGGGCAAAAACCTTATTCCGAAGAACCGAACAGAATCCGATTCGAAAAAGTAGTACCGAATTCGAACCAGTATTGATTAAATATCCGAAGGGGTTCAAAATTTAGATATTTAAAGAACCATAACAAATCCCGACCCAAACATAAGTATTTCGGGTATCCAAATATATCCAAAATATATTTATATATGTAAACACTAATATAAAAAATATCCAAAATATATAGATAATTCGAAGTTTTCCAAAATATTTGAAAATATATATAAATAGTCAAAAATAAATGTCTAAAATAGCTAAACAATACTCAAGTACCAAAAATACTTGAAATATAAACTGATTCTCTATCCAAATATTAAAGCCAAACCAACTTATATGTTAATCTTAGGTATTTTGGCATACATTATTCAAATTTATATGTAATATATTATTTTGTTTTTTAATTTTGAGAAATTTAAAGTATATAATGAATTTAATTTGTTTTTAAATAATTTAAACGGGTTATCCGAACCTGAACCGAACCGAGACAAATTCGAACATAGATTTATAAATATCCTAATGGGGTTGATATCTTTAACCACCAAAACCCGAAACCCGAAAAGACCCGAACTGAACTTGAATGGGTAGCCGAACGCCCACCCGTAGAAAACATCGAGTCGGAGTTGAGATTTGGTCTGGTGTTGATCGACTCCATTATTGGTGTCAGTCGATACCCATTGTGCACAAGAGTCCCGACGAGTTTTTATTATGTTTCAAAAATTATAGTTTGACCGAGAAGTTTACCTTATTTTCAATTAAGTCCTTGATGTGTTTTAAACCTATATTTATTATTTTTTATCCATTGTTTAGGCTATGCTTTATTTTACACTTGGGGAGCAATTTGGAGAGACAAATCAAAACTCAATAGAAAGAAGATTTCAAACTCTCTTATTACTCTCTTTGATTTATTAATGCAATTTATTCATACTATAATTTGTGTTTCTTCTATTATGTCTAAGTAATTCACCTGTTAGATTTATGGTTTTTCAAGAGTTTATGATGAATTGTTAGATTGAATTGAATTGCTAAGGTAATCTTATATTCTTCATCTGGATTTTTCTTAATGCTAAATTTGGATTGACAACGAGAAATCTATATTTTAGGATAATTGGTAGACACAAGGGTGTTATTGATTGCTTGAACTAATCTTAGATCATATAAATACATATTTGCAAAGACATTTGGTTTAGAAATTTGGTGAACTTATCAAACTTGTTCTTAATACTTCTCTGAACTGATTGAATTTGCAAAAAAAAATTTGAAATTCTAGGATCTAGACATAGATAGTCTTTGCAACGAAAGTTGATTGATTTAATTATTGTGATTTGGGTTCAAGAACAATTCTCCATAAACCCTTAGCCATTGTTGATCTGCAATTTTGATTCACATGCGAAATTCCTTGAGTCTAGTGTATTTCATGTCTGAACTTACAACCACTTTTACTTTCTGTATTTTATTGCTTTACATCTATTACTGTTTAGATTAAATCAAATACTGAAGTCTATTAAGTGATCCAACGATCCTAAATTGCAGAGTATTTCATTGGGTTAATTTGAGCATATCAAGTGTAAGTGGTCTTTGTCTTGACAGTGATGATTACTGATCAAAATCTGGATACACATCGTGAGATCATCTCGATCATCATCAGCGATAAGTTTGACACATGACCATTTGGTATATAACGGTTATTAGAATTCTATCATGTTGTCGGTGTGGGACAATTCTACGGCACACCCGTTCAGATATTCTTCATCTTCATGGTGGAAAGGTCTATTATGATGTCATTTTGACAAAATTTGGTCAAATATCGATTACATGATATTATTCGTTGCTGTTGTAGAAGGTAAGGTTCAAGTTACAGCTGAGGCCCAACTCACAGTTGGTACACTGAAGCCCAAGAAGTCATATGCGGAAGCTGTAACTTGTCCTCAACGTCTTCAGACTAAAGACAAAACAGAGGAGGTAGCTGGACGTACGGTAAAGCAAGGCACACTATTACCAGATCGTTTTGAAATACTATTGTCGTGGTGTGAGGTGTAAAGTGAAGTAATACAGCTGTGTAGATAAGGTTGATAGAGATCTAGATTATTCTTAAGGTCTCTATAAAATTCCTGTTCTGAGCTTTGTATGAGCGCAACGTAGGTCTCTATAAAAGTCTTGTTCTGAGCTTTGTATGAGCGTAACGTTTTGGAGATAATAAGAAATATAAGTTCTTCATATTTTATCTCTTTCACATGGTATCAGAGCCGTCAAACCTTAACAGGTAGAGATGGCAGATCCATATCCTTTTCCGAGTAATGTTCACATCTTAAGCTCCGTTACCCTAAAGCTTAACGATGGGAATTATCTCTTGTGGAAAACACAGTTTGAGTCCTTGTTGTCAAGTCAGAAGCTTGTCGGCTTCATTAACGGCGCTGTCACCCCTCCTGAAGAAACTGTAACGGTGGTTCGCGAAGGGGTCAACGTGGTATCTCCTAATCCCCAATACGAGTCCTGGTTTTCCTCCGATCAACTTGTCCGTTCGTGGCTGTTTGGTACTTTGTCAGAGGAAGTCCTAGGCTATGTTCATAATCTTTCCACATCTAGAGAGATCTGGCTTAGTCTAGCGGAGAATTTCAACAAGAGTTCTCTGGCCAGAGAGTTTTCACTTCGTCGCAACCTCCAGCTTCTCAACAACAAAGGAAAGACGTTTGCGGTTTACTTGAGAGTTCAAGACAATGTGTGACGCATTGAGTTCAATCGGTAAGCCAGTGGAGGAGTCGATGAAGATCTTTGGCTTTCTTAACGGTCTTGGTCGAGAGTTTGATCCTATGACTACGGTCATTCAGAGTTCGCTTAGCAAGTATCCAGCCCCCACCTTCAATGATGTTGCTTCTGAAGTCCAAGGTTTTGCGGCCAAGCTTCAGTCTTATGAAGAGAACACCTCGCTCACGCCTCACCTCGCTTACAACACGCAACAGGCTCAGGGGAATCAACCTTTGGAAACGGCTCCACCGACGTATAACCCAAACTACAGAGGCCGTGGCAGAGGTGGTTCCTATAGAGGTCGTGGAGGCTACTCATCCAGAGGAAGAGGGTTTATGCAACATCAGATGCAACCGAGCAACTCTGGGAATCGACCAGTCTGTCAGATTTGTGGGCGTATTGGTCACGTCGCTCTGAAATGCTACAATAGATTTGACAATGCGTATCAAAGTCCTGCGGCGTTTGCTTCCTTGCGAGTTACAGATGAATCAGGAAGAGAATGGTATCCTGATTCAGGAGCAACGATCCATGTAACGTCATCAACTCAAAATCTTCAGTCCTCGCATCCGTATGAAGGAACTGATGCAGTCATGGTGGGTGATGGGGCGTATCTACCCATTACTCATGTTGGATCCTCGACCATCACATCCTCATCAGGTAACATTCCGTTAAATGATGTAGTGGTTTGTCCTGAAATAAAGAAGTCTTTGATATCAGTTTCTAAGTTGTGTGAAGATTACCCTTGTGGAGTATACTTTGATGTTAATGTTGTGTATGTGATTGACCTAACACATCAGAGGGTGGTGGCAAAGGGTCCACGAGTTAAAGGGTTATATACGTTGAAGAACAATGAGGTTGAAGCCTTCTTCTCTAACCGTCAAGTTGCAGCGTCAGAGGCAGTTTGGCACAAGAGGCTAGGACATTCAAACTTCAAAGTTCTTCAACAACTACAAGCCTGCAAGGATATTTTCATCAATAAGAACAGAACAACCCCCCTTTGTGAGCCTTGCCAGATGGGGAAGAGTAGTCGTCTTATGTTTTCATCTTCTAGTTCATTTGTTTCAGAACCTCTTGGGTGCATCCATAGTGATCTCTGGGGTCCCTCCCCGGTTGTATCGAATCAGGGGTTTAGATACTATGTTATCTTTGTTGATGAGTACAGCAGATACACTTGATTCTTCCCTTTGAGAAATAAAACAGAATTTTATTCAGTTTTTGCTGCGTTTCAAGCTCTAGTTGAGAATCAACTGAATACAAAGATAAAGATTTTCCAATCTGACGGGGGAGGAGAGTTTATGAGCAAGCAGTTTAAAGAACACTTGACAAGAGATGGTATTAGTCAAAGAATATCATGTCCTTACACGCCAGAACAGAACGGCATTGCGGAACGTAAGCATAGATATATCATGGAGCTTGGTCTATCTATGATGTTTGACAGTCACCTACCACTTCATCATTGGGTTGAGGCTTTCTTCCCTGCGTCCTACATCACCAATCTTCTACCTTACAATCAGGGTGAGAAGAAGAGTTATGTTGAAATGCTTAGGAAACAAAAGCCAAACTATTCTCATCTAAGAGTCCTTGGCTCTGCATGTTTTCCTTATCTAAGACCGGTGGCTGATCATAAGATGGAACCAAGGTCATTGCAGTGTGTGTTCCTTGGTTACAGTCCACAGTACAAGGGGTATAGGTGTTTGCATCCTCCTACAGGCAAGGTATACATCTCAAGGCATGTGATCTTTGACGAATAGTGCTTTCCATTTAAAGAAGCTTACAAGAATCTGGTTCCTCGGTATGAGACTACTCTGTTAAAGGCTTGGCAAAAGGCTACGCTGCAGTCACAAGAATCAGGGCCTGAGCAAATAACAAGGATACTCCAACCTCCACCGATTCCACCTCCGGTTGCAGAAGTTGTGCCACAACAGCCTAATCAACCTCAACTAGCTCCACCCCCTATAGTAGATCAAGTCCCTCCTATTCCTCAAGCTGCAGAAGAAGCTCCTGTTGGGAACACACATAATATGAGAACTAGAGGAAAATCTGGAATTCAAAAGCCTAACTCTAGGTATGTGATGTTAACGTCATAGTATCACACAAAGGAGCCAAAGAACATTTGGGAAGCTATGGAACATCCAGAGTGGAATGGTGCGGTTGGAGAAGAGATAATTAAGATACACACGCTACATACTTGGTCATTGGTACCACCTACGCCTGATATGAACATATTGACCAACGGTTGGGTTTACTCCACCAAGTATAACTCTGATGGTACTGTGCGTAAGAGAAGAGCTCGCTTGGTAGCTAAAGGGTGTGGTCAAGAAGAAGGAGTGGATTATTTGGAAACGTTTAGCCCGGTTGTGAGAACTGCTACTATAAGACTGCTTCTGAATATAGCAATGGCTAAAGGATGGTCTGTGAAACAGCTAGATGTGGCGAGTGCTTTTCTCCATGGGGAGTTACAAGAACCAGTATACATGGATCAACCATAAGGGTTTGTTGATCCTAACAAACCTGATCATGTCTGTCGTCTCACTAAGGCTCTATATGGTCTTAAGCAGGCACCTAGGGCCTGGTTTGACACATTTAGTCAGTTTCTGATAAAGTTTGGTTTCAGTTGTAGCAAGTCAGACCCGTCGTTGTTCACATATCATAAGGAGAAACAAACTCTGGTCCTTCTTCTGTATGTTGATGACATCTTGCTCACAGGGAGTGATAATACATTGCTCTAGGAACTGCTAACCGCACTCAACAATAGGTTTGCTATGAAAGATCTTGGTTCTCCTAGCTGTTTCCTCGGAATTGAGATTCAATCTCATGAAGATGGAATGTTCCTACATCAAGAAGCGTATGCTAATGATATACTTCATCAGACAGCAATGAGTGAATGTAATCCAGTTGCAACACCTCTACCGCTTCGTCCAGACTATGATGAGTCTGAGTTGTTTCAAGATCCGACTTACTTCAGGAGTGTTGCAGGGAAGCTGCAGTATTTGACTATAACAAGACCTGATATTCAATATGCTGTCAACTTTGTGTGTCAGAGAATGCATGCTCCTACCAATGCTGACTTCGGATTCCTTAAAAGAATACTGAGGTACATCAAAGGAACGGTGAATTTGGGGCTACACATCCGCAAAGATTCGGCTCTGAAGCTCTCAGCTTACTGTGATAGTGACTGGGCAGGTTGTAAGGAGACCAGAAGATCTACAACAGGGTTCTGTACTTTGCTTGGACCTAATCTTATCTCTTGGTCGGCAAAGAGGCAGCCCACGGTGTCTCGTTCATCTACTGAAGCTGAGTATAGAGCATTGGGAGCAACAGCGCAGGAGATAACTTGGATATCATTTCTTCTCAGAGATTTAGGCCTGCAACAACCGGAATCAACATTGCTCTTATGTGATAATCTATATGCGGTCTATCTGAGTACAAACCCGGCTATGCACAAGAGATCAAAACACTTTGATACAGATTATCATTACATAAGGGAGCAGGTAGCGCTTGGCCTAATAGAGACACGACATATCCCAGCTGCTCTTCAGATTGCTGACATTTTTACAAAGTCGTTGCCTCGGAGAGCCTTTGAAGAATTGAGAAACAAACTTGGTGTTGGGATTGCCCCCACCACAAGTTTGAGGGGGAATATAGAAGGTAAGGTTTAAGTTACAGCTGAGGCCCAACTCACAGTTGGTACACTGAAGCCCAAGAAGTCATATGCGGAAGCTGTAACTTGTCCTCAACGTCTTCAGGCTAAAGACAAAACAGAGGAGGTAGCTGGACGTACGGTAAAGCAAGGCACACTATTACCAGATCGTTTTGAAATACTATTGTCGTGGTGTGAGGTGTAAAGTGAAGTAATACAGCTGTGTAGATAAGGTTGATAGAGATCTAGATTGTTCTTAAGGTCTCTATAAAATTCTTGTTCTGAGCTTTGTATGAGCGCAACGTAGGTCTCTATAAAAGTCTTGTTCTGAGCTTTGTATGAGCGTAACGTTTTGGAGATAATAAGCACCATAAGTTCTTTATATTTTATCTCTTTCACAGCTGTAAATGGTGACTTAGCCGAAGAATTTGGGAACAAAAAAAATTACTAAGACTTGTTGAAAATCTATATGTTAGATCATGAGTAGAAGAACAACTTCAGAGATGGCTGAAGAATCTTTTAAAATCTATATTTTGATACAATATATTTAGTATCAAAATATGGATAAATATAATGTCGTTGATATAATGGAAATCTCCATGGAAAAACGAAAGTATAGAAAGAAAGTTTATTCTCTTTTGTTATATGGCAATACTTTTACAATCGTTGAAAATTGGTTTTCTAGATTTTAAATTTTACGGTTGAATACTTTGGATTCTATACTAAAAATAGTTATAGCTTTAGTTTTGGATGAGATCAATGTAATATAACAAAGAAAATTAGTGTTTCTGATGTGACCAAGATTCGAAGTTCGCAAAAAAATTAATAGAATTGATATTTTATTGATAAAAAGATTTCGGAAGGAATTTTATCTTCAAATTTTACTTCATTTGACGATGTATTGTTGTCTTTAATTAGGCCATTAACATTGGTAGTTTCTACATGATTTTCTAGGACAGGTTCTAACAATAAAAAAATATAAAAGAAGAGAGATACAAGATAGAGTCCCTTCGTAAAGAAAAATTTGACACCATCTTGAAGTACTCTATTGACACATGTCAATTCTTTAGTGATTCATTTTAGTTAAAACATAATTATGTAATCAGTTTTATTTTTAAAAATTTATGAGATTTGTGGAGTCTCTCACCACTAATCATGATCTTAGTCATTTTTGTTATGTTATTTGATGTTTTCTATTTTTAAATGTATTGTATATGCATTATCTTTTAACAGTCTAACTAATAAATATATAAACAAAAAAACCTTAAATAAGTGGTCGTTGTTTTGTGGGGTGCGTTGATCTGTTAGAAACACGAGTAGCATTATGAGAACTGAGAAGACATGTATGCTGGCTGCAAGCGCACGTCATCGTCACTCACTGCTTATGTGACCGAAAGAGTATGATAATGAAGCCGAGTGATTGAGTCTTTCTTTGTTTCTTCTTCTTGCTCTGGACAAATCCGGAAACATCGGTACGCGTAGATTTTCTTGGGTTATTTTAACTTTTTGTCTACAAAGTTAAGCTTCAGTCCAAAAGTCCGTATGCCCCTTAAGTTTCACGTCTCTTTAACATTACGTTGGGTCATATGGGTAAGAATTAACATGTACGTCACTTGTCAGTAACCCATATCGGATTCAATCCACGGTTTTGCATTTTAAGAGATAGATAGTATAGCAGTTGTGCCGTTTTAAAAAAAACAAATTCTCTAAATTAAAATCAGTAATAAATACTCTATATCTCATATGAGCCCGTATATATCGATAGTCTATGGTCTTATCCCAGTTCATGCACCGCCATTGACAAGCAGGAAACAACTTCTAATATAAGGAAAAGGTAAGTCCGTACATCCGCAAGGATCTCTCACGTAATTAACGCCCTTTTACTATAACGTTTTCTTTCGGTTTTCGTAATCATTTTAATTAAACTTTCTAATGATTAGGTCATGGAGCAGCCGCACGCGCTTCTAGTCGCTAGCCCTGGCTTAGGCCATCTCATCCCTATCCTCGAACTTGGAAACCGGCTCTCCTCTGTACTCAACTTCCGCGTTACAGTTCTCGCAGTAACCTCCGGTTCCTCCTCCCTGGCCGAAACCGAGGCAATACGCGCAGTTGTTGCTAGAGGGACATGTGAAGTTACAGAATTACCCTCGGTTGATATAGACTACTTCGTTGAGCCAGATGCGACGGTGTTCACTAAAATTGTAGAAAAGATGCGAGCCACAAAGCCCGTGGTTCAAGACGCCATCAAATTAATGACACAAAAACCGACGGTCATGATCGTTGACTTTCTTGGTACAGGAATGATGTCCATTGCCGATGATGTCGGCATGGCTAAGTACGTGTACGTCGCTTCCCACGCGTGGTTCTTGGCAGTGTTGGTGTACTTGCCCGTATTGGATAAGGTTGTGGAAGGGGAATACATTGATATCAAAGAGCCTATGAAAATTCCAGGTTGTAGACCGGTTGGAGCGGATGACCTTATGGAAACAATGCTAGACCGGTCCAACCGACACTACCGAGAGTGTGTACGGTGTGGCGAGGAGATACCTATGACTATGAGCGATGGTGTTTTGGTGAATACTTGGGAGGAACTACAAGGAAATACTCTAGCCGCGCTTATGGAGGACGGAGAATTGAGCCGGGTTATGAAAGTACCGGTTTATGCTATCGGGCCAATTGTTAGGCCTAATGGGCCTACTAAAAAGCCTAATAGTATATTCGAGTGGTTAGACAAACAACGGGAAAGGTCAGTATTGTATTTGTGTTTAGGCAGTGGTGGAACGCTGTCTTTAGAGCAAACGATAGAACTTGCATGTGGATTAGAGTTAAGTGGTCAAAGGTTTATGTGGGTTCTGCGTAAGCCTGCTTCTTACCTAGGTGAAAGCTCGAACGATGATGATCTGGTAAGTGTCGGCCTACCGGAAGGTTTCTTGGATCGCACACGTGGTATGGGTCTTGTGGTCACCCAATGGGCACCACAAGTTGAGATCTTGAGCCATGGATCAATCGGTGGGTTCTTGTCTCATTGCGGCTGGAGCTCTGTGTTAGAGAGTTTAACTCAAGGAGTGCCAATAGTGGCTTGGCCTCTTTACGCAGAGCAATGGATGAATGCTGCATTTCTGACTGAAGAGATCGGTGTAGCCATTCGTACGTCGGAGTTACCGTCAAAGAGAGTGATCAGCCGAGAAGAAGTGGCGTCTTTGGTGAGAAAGGTTTTGGGCGAAGAGGATGAAGAAGGACGGAAGGTAAGGGCTAAAGCTGAGGAAGTGAGGGTTAGCACCGAACGAGCTTGGACTCAAGGTGGGTCGTCTCATAGTTCTCTCCTCGAATGGGCAAAACGATGTTGCCTTCTGTCATTCACAAATAATACAGTGTCAATTTAAAGGTGTTTTTCAAATTAAAATTACTTTTAAATAATATGAATCATATGATGTTATACGAAGTATGCTTACCATCTGGCATTATGTAATTTCTTATGAATAAAATAATAAATTGAAAAGACTTGATTATTAACAAACTATTATGATTTATAATGTGATAGCTTTATAAAAAATTATACAAGAAAGCGGTGATTTTTACAATCTAAGAAATTATTTATGAATTTTTATAATTCTTCAGAAATATCAAAAGTACTTTCTGAAAATACTAAAGTTTATTTTAAAATTACTTTTTACGATAACACTAATTTTTTATAATAAATATAATATACAAAAATCAAACTGATCAAAATATCTATCATTAAAGAGGTAGCATGCATTTATACCTTTAGATTTAATCAATATTTACTTATGCTTTATATTTAGTTAAACATTTTTTTTAAAAAAGATTAAATTGAATAAGAAATTTCAATTTTCTTTTAAAAAATTACTTACTTATTTATTTAAATATTTATTTATATATAAAGTGATGGTGCTAACAAAAAAAATAAGTGATGGTATAAGATTTTTTTACCGGGAATTTGCCAAATATGACTCAAAACTTGAATTTGATTGCAAAAGTATATTCAAACTTGAATCAAATGCAAAAGTAACTCAAAAGCCTTGTGAAATTACAGCCAGCCCCTTGTGACCAAACAAAAAAATATAACTCATTTTTACGAATATAGCCCGAGAAAGTCTTCTGAGTCTTCTGAAATATTGTACACCGTCTAGACGACGTCCATGGAAGTCTTCTGGTATAGTTGATCTTAAAAATAATTTATAAATTTTAAAAAAAATATTTTGATAAGTGAAAAATTAAAATCATGTAATTATAAACTGTTTTAACTGATATAAATTAAGATATAATAAAATTGAATACTTTTCAACATAGATGAGTGAAAGTAGTTAATCATGATATTCTTTGGCTTAGGGTTTGACATTATATGTTATAATATTGTATGTATTCTTAGGGTTAGATTTTGGAAAACTTAATTGTTTTTTTTGAAAAATTAAAATTTTACCTATATGTGTTTATTTCTGCGTATAGTAAACACTTTTTAAGTTTAATTTGGTTTTATGAAGTGTTTAGTTAGTTAATTTAGTTTAGGGGTTATGTTTAGGGTCTAGAGGACTAACATGTAAGTCGTCTGGCGATTAGAAGACTTTCAGAGAAAGTCTTCTAACTCCCACTAAAAATATTTTAGTTTACCGCTAAAATATTGAAGTCTTCTGGGCGACTTACAAGTAAGTCGTTTAGGAATTTTTCTATTAGAGACTTACTTGAAAGTCTTCTGAATCGAAAACATTTAACATTATTAGAATTTTTGTCTCCATATATAAAGAAAAATTTATGTATTCTCTCTCCTCCTCTTAAATAGCTGCAACAAAAATGTCATGTTCCTCATTCTAAAACTCTCCAATCTCTTTCTAATCTCTTTGAACTTATAAACACTAAACTTTATATCAATTTATTGTTTTTGTCTTATGTCTTTCTCACTAGTTTATCTTGTTTTGCTGGTTTTTCATCACATGGTTCTTTTCTTCCACTCATTTAAAGGTAGATCTATTAATTTTATATATGTATTTATGTGTGTTCTATAAACGTAGATCTATCTAATCTTCCACTCATTTTCTATGTTTTTAAGCTATTTGAACGTTTTTTGATATGCAGGTTTTTCAGATCTGGGTTTGATATACATGTTTTTCAGATTTGGAGCAGACTTTGGAAGACTTATGGGAAGACTTACGGAAAGACTTATGGAAGACTTTGGAAGACTTATGGGAAGTCTTCTAGCGGATTATATTTTAGAAGACTTTGGAATACTTATGGGAAGTCTTCTAAAATATAATCCGCTAGAAGACTTCTGACGGAGTCTTCTTTCATATCAAGTGGAGTCCAAGTTTGTCTTTGTAGAGGAATGATCTATAATAATTTTGTTTGTGGTTTGTTTTGTGATTTGCATGTGTACTCTTTTAGTTGTGATTTTTTTTTTTGTAAATTTGAAGATATATTAATAAAAAATTTGGTAAATATGTTCATACTCCATAATATTATCTTGCCAAAATTACTTGACATAATTGAAGTTACTGATACAACTTCGATAGCAAAATACAATAACATAAAAAATTAATCAAATTTATTACAACTAAGGGAAAAGAATTCTCAAGAAAACTTAGTCAAATTCACAAAAGATAAACCATTACATAAGTTCAAAGATAGAACACTTTCATTATAAGTCTTCTAGGAAGTCTTCTCGAAAGACTTATATTTAAAGCGGAAAATTGAAATAAAAGCGGAAAATTAAATTTAAGTAGGAAACTCAAAATTTTAAGTGAAAATTGAAATTTCAAATTTTTTGAAAGTTAAAAAGTATATCTTATGATCTAAGAAGACACATTAAACCATATTACTTGATATTCTTGAAGTTACTTAACACTTTTGAAAATTAAATAAACATATATTAAAGTTACTTAACAAATTTACAAAAACTAACGTAGATAAAATGTCGGTAAACTCATAATTAAAACCAATTAAGTTATGAATTTCATGCAGGAGCTCAAATATCAACTAATATACATGAATTAACAAAAAAATATTAAAAAGTCTTTATAGTTTTAGAAAAAATAAAAGTTTATTAAACATTGACGCACACGACTTCCACGGAGGTCGTCAGGTGGACTTCTAGGAAATCGTCCATTTGGGTTAGTTTTGCAATTTATTTTTAACCTAGACGACTTACATGGAAGTCGTCCATCTTTTTTTGTTAAAAACAAATACGAGACGGCTTCCATGTAAGTCGTCTAGAGTAAACGGGTTAGTTTTGCATTTGACCGGATTCTGTCCGAAATTTAACTTTTACTGCACTACTTACACATAAGTCGTCCAATAGAAAATTTAAAAAAATCAATATTTTGTTATACCTAGACGACTTCGTCTCAGGTTAGTTTTGCAATTGAAAAATAAAAATAAAAAAATTATTTTTTTCTAGACGACTACACGGAAGCCGTCCGTCCGTCGACTTACATGAAGTCGTCCAAGATAAGCAAGGTTTGACCATAATCTCGGAATAAAATCATGGATGGCTTTCGTGTAAGTCATCTAACGGACGACTTCCGTGTAAGTCGTCTAGAAAAAAATAAATTTTTATATTTTATTTTTCAATTGCAAAACTAACCTGAGACGACTTACATGGAAGTCGTCTAGATATAACAAAATATTGATTTTTTAATTTTCTACTGGACGACTAATGGGTAAGTCATCCAGGAAAAGTCAAATTTCTGACACAATCTGGTCAAATGCAAAACTAACTTGTTTACCTTAGACGACTTAGACGAGTTACATGGAAGTCGTCTAGATATAACAAAATATTGATTTTTTAATTTTCTACTGGACGACTAATGGGTAAGTCATCCAGGAAAAGTCAAATTTCTGACACAATCTGGTCAAATGCAAAACTAACTTGTTTACCTTAGACGACTTAGACGAGTTACATGGAAGTCGTCTCGAATTTTTTTTTTAACACACAAAGATGGACGACTTCAATGTAAGTCGTCTCTAAAAACACATTTTAAAGTCAATTGCAAAACTAACCTCTGCATTGACCAGAAAACTTCCATGTAAGTCGTTTACAGCCAGAAGACTTACCCAGAAGTCGTCTGGGCTAACAGATCTGAAAAAAAAAACTGATTTCGTAGTTTCAACCAGTGAGATAACTTGTTTAGCACACATAAGTCTTCTCCAAGCACCCAGAATCTCAAACAAAAGTAACCCACCAAGAATCGTAAGCTTCAATGGCTCCATGAACCATAAAAATTTTAGAATCAAAATCTTGGGTTTTTTTGGATGAATATGGAGATAAAGTGAAAGATATGTTGTTTTTAGTTCATAAAAATTGAGAAAGAAGAAGTGTAAATCGATTTGAGGTGCATTAAGAACTTTAAATTGGTTGTTCATGGTGGTTGGTGTATTGATGGCAATGACAATCTTGTAAATACTTGAAGATGATGAGGTTGAGAGAGTAAAAAGACCATTTTCGAAAAAAAATAATTATAAGCATTTTCGTGATTAATCTGAACTTGTGGGTGAATAGGACAAAGAAAATCTCCAAAAAAATATAGGTTAGTTTTGTAGTTGACTTTGAGTTTTGAGTCAAAAACTCTCTCACAGTCTCACGGAGGATGTCGAAGAGGAAGACTGAAACTGACGGCGCTAGGTCAAGAGGAGAGAGATGAGAGAGTATAGGGAACAATTGTCCTTGTGTCTTGAATTTATTTTCAAAGCTTAAGTTTTTGAAGATCTTGCTTGGTTCATATTTGAATTTATAGATGATCGAGATATTCCAAAATCTGTTAAATGATTTTTTTCATTTATTGGGAAAACGAAATATGTAGGCCCCGTTCGTTTACCTATCGCATGACCTGCGATCTGCGACCGGTCGGAGGTTGTTGTTCGTTTTGCTGTCGTCTAATATGCGACTTGCGACCAATCGCAACTTGCAGGTTGTTGTTTGTTTTGATGTCGCACGAATGATCATAGGTTCCGATTCAAGTTGCCTAAAAAACAACGACTAAAAATTTTAAAAAAAATTTGATCGCGCGACACGTAACCAACCATAATTTTAGTCGCAAGTCGCAGGTCGCGCGACATATAAACATGCAATCGAACGTAATCTTAGTCGCATGTTGCAGGTTACGCGACACGTAAACGAATATGTCTGATAAACGAATATGTCTGTAGTAAGAAAAAAGTGATAGTCCTTTGCAACTATTTATAATTCAGTAATTCTCGCTATAAATTATAAAAAGGTTCCACTCAACAAACACTATTATAGTATCGCACACTCTAATATTTTGTATGTTACTAGCGTAGTACATATGTATAGGTTTGCCGAGTGTGCATACAAACGCGTAGTATCGCACACTCTAATATTTTGGATATTTATAAACAATAAAAACACCAAATAACGTTCTTAACAAATAAATGTGATCCTTTAATTACATTATCCAAAAAATCATATTTTTAAGAAAAATAAAAAATATTCCGCGCGAACCGCGGACACCCCCTAGTAGTTAATAAATTTGGGGAAAGCATTATATAACAAACATATGCTAATTATATATCTATTCTATTAAAACATAAATATTTTATTGAAAATAACCTTTAATATTATAACACTAGATTATGACCCGTTCTTTTGTGCGCGGAAATATTTTGATAAGTGATGTTACAACAATTTTAGTTTAGTTTATTTAAAAACTATTTAGTTATATTATTATATATTTATATTAAATAGGAAATTATCTTAAATATAACTTAATTTTGTTTTTAATTATTTCATCCCGTTTCGTTACGAAGTTGTAATAATATCTATAAATTTTTTGATTATATTTGTGATATATATTTATGTGATAAATTTTTAATTATAAAATTTATTTGATGTTAATTTACTGACTCTAACATTTTCTTTGTATAAAACATTAGGTCTCATCTTTTTAATAATAAAAAAATTTATCAGTCTTTTCTAAATTATTTGATAAATCAATTAATTGACCAAAACACTAAATTAATGATATGTATTTTTTTAAATAAGTATACGTATTTTTCAGGTTAAGATACAACAAAATAATTTAATTTACTATGAAGTCAATTAAATTAATTGACTCCTTTATTTATATTTTCACAAAAAGAAAATTACACTCATTTAGTCAATAAATTGACACAAAATATATTTTAACTAAAATGTTATCAAAATATTTATCGCAAAATTAACCAAATAAGTAACAGAGATTTTATAAAAATTTATAACGGAAAATGTTGAACTAATAAAAAAATAAAATTTAATAACCTCTTATTAATTGAAAAACATTACAACCTTTATAAATGACACATGCCATCACTAAAATATTTATTTAGAGTCTTTAGAAAAATTAGTTGGTTCATATAAATATATATTATACTTATCACTAAACTAATCATAAAATTAATTATTTATCTACACAAAATATTATTCATTTTTTCCATAATTAAAAGTTACAAAATTATCTAATATGATTAAAATATATATGACAATTAATTATTTTTAATAATAAATATTTAATAAGAATTTTTAAAAATGATTATAAATTAATAAATTATTAAAAGTTTTGCATTGAAAGATTTATATTTTTCAACAAGATAAAATAATCATAAAATCATATAAGTAGAAATCATTTAATAGATAGAAAATTAAAAATATACTATACCTCTATTTTAATATCATGTAAATTTAATCACATACCATATAAAATAGATAAAAATAATTGTTTTTATTTATTTACCACAAAATGATTCTAAATAGCGATAGTTTTATTTTATGCTAATTTAATTATAAATGTAATGGATATTGGCTTCTTTATTATTCCATATATATATATATATATATATTTATTATAATATGTAACAGAACACAAAATAAATAATACTACTTAAAATAATTTCTATACACAAGTCCAATAGTATATTATATCATTTTCATATTTAATATAAATTCAAAATAATATAACTATAGTTTTTTCAAATACACCAATAAAAATCTTTAAACATTTTTATTATGTAAATTAAATTTTTTTAAAATATTTTTTCACGCTCTTAAAATGAGGATTATAACCTAGGGCAGGCCAACCACATTTTCAGGGGACTTGGATTTAACTAATATTTAAAATATTGTAATTTAAGAGCTGGAACTACACCATGTGCAGTAAAAAAATTTAAAATATTTTTTAACAGATAAATATAAATTATATTTTAAAATAAAATTTTATTAATATTATAAATTCTTTTTTTCGTATCAATATTTTAATATAAATTTGATTTAATTAAACATAAAAATTATATTTAAGAATATGCATGTATATATTTGAAATTATAATCTTAGATAGATTTTTCTATCCATTTATTTTAATTAAATATATTAAATAAATTTGGAAAAGTTTCATAATTACCAAAAATTAAAATTAAACAATATTTATAAAATATGTCATATTTTTTTGTGAAATTGATTGTATAAAAGACATGTGGCAAATCACTTCGCAAATATATTGTAGGGGATGTCCTAAATTAGTTCATCTATAAATAACCATTGATTTGTTAAATTATCCTTTTTAAAACCTATTTTAAGTCTCAAACTAATAAAAATGTTTTTTTAGAAAGGACATTTAAGATAAGTAAATTCGTTTGGGATGAGAGCCGATCTCCAAAAAGCAGTGACACTATCTTTGTATGATGTATCGGGAATACTATGTATTATATGTACCATGGTAGCTATTTTATAACCATGGTTACATAATGATACGTATAATATTGATGAGAAGCTTACATTAAAGGACACATTATGAGTTTTGTTTTCACTAGAAGACACATTGTAAAGATGAGACACTTTGTTATGACAGCTGTATAAATCTGGACGAAAATAACCTTCCACTTGTGTAAGTAAGAGAATGTTGCTTTTAAGCATGTAACCGTAAGGAACCAAATTCTTTTTTGGTTGCAATAAATGAAAAAGTTTTGAAAACAAAGGTAGGTTTCGGAGATTGTTTTCGGGACGTTGGATTAACTTTTAGTAAGAAGATCTAATGGTTGAGAAACTTTCATCCTTAATGGCTGAGAAACTCTCATCCTTCGATATACAAAATTTGATTTTTACTTTTAAATACTTCTTATTGTAGTTTTGATTTTTAATTTTCATATGTAAACTAACCGAGAACTATCATCATAATATAATTTCATATGCTAATTTCTTATTGTCACGGCAAAATATCACTCATGATATCCACAGATCTGTTGTTCACGTATCTCATGTCCACCACTATCCTATCCACCGATTTTCTTGTCCAAGAAACTCATGTCCATCCATCTTCTACACATCGAAACTCATGTTGTTGTTTGCTATCCACAGAGCTGTTGTCCACGTATCTCACGTCCACGACTATCATATCCACCGATCTCCTATCCATCCATCTTCATACAGATCGAAACTCATCTTCTACCAATCTCCAATCCATGCAGCTCCCCTTAACTCATGTTGTTGTTTGCTATCCACAGAGCTGTTGTCCACGTATCTCACGTCCACGACTATCATATCCACCGATCTCCTATCCATCCATCTTCATACAGATCGAAACTCATCTTCTACCAATCTCCAATCCATGCAGCTCCCCTTAACTCATGTTGTTGTTTGCTATCCACAGAGCTGTTGTCCACGTATCTCACGTCCACGACTATCATATCCACCGATCTCCT
>NC_027754.1:3184726-3185045 GCF_000695525.1 Brassica oleracea var. oleracea | reverse complement strand
CTCCTGTCCACAAAACTCTTGTCCATCCATCTTCATACACATCGAAAGTCACCTTCTACCAGTCTCTAATCCATGCAACTCCCCTTCATCAATCTCTCATCCACCAAATGCCCATCCACAAGACCACAAGATGTCTCCAAATACATCGAAACTCATCTTCTACCAGTCTCCTATCTGTTGCGAAAAGCTTCCCGCTCTCGGGAAGGCGGAGGTCTTTTCCATTATCTGCAAAATCATTAAAAAAAAAGACTTCGATTTTTGTTTTAGGCAGATAAGAAAAATTGGACTTATGTAATTGTTTGTGAAATCAAAAACTAAC
>NC_027754.1:3176059-3184685 GCF_000695525.1 Brassica oleracea var. oleracea | reverse complement strand
GATGAATCGGATTCTTGATTAGAGAAGGTTAGGCGATCCAAATTTGGATCGAGAAAGTGGAAACAGAGAGAAAGAGATTGAGATTTTGTTCGTGAGAGGTTACTTTATTTTAGGAAAAAGGAAATTAAATTAATTGTTTTTAAAATAATCTGTTTGTTCTAGTTAGAAAATTCAATGAAACCCACTTTCACTTAGTTGAGGGCTAGATTGGACAATTCAACAAGAGAAAGTGTTCTATAAGTCTAATGTGTCTTTATGGGTAATTTTTTCATATTTTATATAAATGTAATTATTTTTCTACGTATAGTAAATAAATTAAAATTATTCCAATTTATTAAGTTCGAGCATCTTTTTGTTTTGTCATATTGGTAAACGATTACTGTCTTTGGTGCATGTTTGTTTGTTGGTTTTTGTTTGTTTGTTTTTGTTTGTCATATATACTCTTCAACCTAGCTAGCCCTAGTACTGTGGCTATCCATGTTATATGTACTTACGTTTTAAGTATATACCGCGCGGATGTATTTTTCAAATATATGTTTCTATTTGTTTTTCATGTCAATAATATAAGGGCTGGACAAAATACATGAATTTGAAGAACCAAACCGATCTCGATCCGAAAAATAGTACTAAACCCAAACCGAAATTGATTAAATATCTGAATTATTTAAAATTTTGGTTTTTGGAGAACCGAAACCGAATATGATCCGAACCTAATTATTCCGGGTACCTGAATGTATCCGAAATAGAGCTTATATATATTAATTATTTTTAAATTTAATATATATAAAAACATCTAGAATATATATGATACTTTTAAGCTAGTTTAAATACTTGAAAATATATACAAATAATCAATAGTAAAAATATAAAATATTAAAAGTATACTTAAAACACCAAAATACTTAAAATAATTATTAATTCTCTATCCAAATATTTGAACTAAAATAATTTATATGTTAAGTTTAGGTATTCTGACATATGTTATTGAAATTTATATTTAATATATTATTTTGTTTATAGTTTTTGATAAATTTAAGTATATAAATATATAATGAATTTTAAAATTTTAAAAGTAATTTAAAAGGGTTATCCGAACTCGAACGGAACCCGCAAAAATCCGAAGCCAACCTGAACTGAAATTTAAAAATATTAGAATGAGGCTGAAATCTTTGACCCCGGAAACCGGAAATCCGAAACCCAAACAAACCTGAACCGAACCCGATTAGGTACCAGATAGATAGTTTCTCATAATATAATAGACTTCCAAATTTTCTTAAAAAATAGAAGCCCATTACTTTTTTTCTCCTAATATATTGTTATCTATGTTTCCAAACAAACCTACCTTTAAAACTACAATCATCTATGTTTTCAAACAAACCTCTTTTTTTAAACTGCAATTCATGTTTCCAAATAAACTTTTTAAAAAAAATTGCTATACTTGTTTCCAAACAAACATAATGTGTACTTGATTTTTAATAAGATAGATAGAGTATATATATGTGAAATACTTTCGTACGTGCGTGCCTTTGATATGATTAAAGCGAAATTCAAAGATCATATTTTGTTATCCAAGGTTCACTTGATGTTTCAAAAAAAAACAAGATTTCTTTTTTGTTAAACATGGTCACATTAAAGAACGTGAATTTAGTGAATATGGCATAGGAACAAAAAAAACTTCGTTAAATGATAGTTCATCCCGCTATGACCAATGAATTAGACATACACAAATTGAATTAAGGATCAACAGTTTTCCCTCTCTCTCTTCTCTCTTTCCTTTCTTCCGTGAAGTCATAACCCTAAATCTACTTTAGGCAGCCGGCGGTCTTGCTTTGCCGTTGGCTCCGCCTCCGTTTCTCTGCTCTCTTCTTCTATTCGCCTCAAGCTTCTCTGTCTCTCTCTGCCGATATGTTCGCCGTTCTGAGGCTTGACCATCACTGCGGATCTGTTGGTTCTGTTCTTGGAAGTGCGGCGAGGCTTGGATACTCGCGGGAATAAGGTTTTCTCGGTCAGGGGTAATGGCCTGGGGTCAAGATCTTTGCGTCGATTGTGAGGCTCTCTCTCTCTTCTATGCCATCCATCCTCCTTCTCGCTTGGGGTGTGAGCTGCTCGTGGGCCTTTTCCGGTGTGACGCTTCGAGGTTCTGGTCTGAGGGAACGTTTCTTCGACCATGCCTCTTGTTTCTTGTTTGGTTCTTTTAGGTCTGTCGGTGGCTCCACGATGGTCCGTCTGGTGAAGACATCATCTCCGACAGAGCAGATCTACGTCCGCTTCTCCTGCGTGAAGGCATGTGGGACTAAGGATCTGTGGCTTTGTCATCCTGGGTCTTCCATTCTGTGGTGGCGAGTGCGGTTCTGGCCTGCTTCAGGGGCCTGATCCAAGGGATGCTTCTGACTGCTCTTTCGTGGAGTGATGTAGACTATGTCTGTTTGTTTAGTTTCCGGTGCGGTGGTGTGGCACTTCTCAACGGTTCCTCTTTCATGAATAATGGCTCTGCTTTGTCTTGTGGGTGTGCTTGACCTCGGGTTTTACTGTCTGCCTGGGTTGCTGCAGATTAGGAGGTCGTCTACAAGTAGTTCTTGGTTCAAACATATCCTTAAGAGCGGATCATCGGGCATACTAACTTCTACTGGGTTCTGTCTCTCGTATTCATTGGGTTCCTCCTTTTGCAGCAAGTAGGTTGTTCCAATTAGTCGAGGCGTCCAGTTAGCGGTATTCTTGTTGCGACGGTACCTATTTTGCCTCGGCTGAGTCTCTGTTTAGATTGCATTTAAATTCCATCTGCCACTTGTTTTCTATGTACTTCTGTCACAAATTTAAAATTTGGTAATTATATCTTAACATTTTTACCAAAAACAAAGTTTGAATTCTTACTGTTACTGAGCGAGTTCGCCCTACAGAAAATATAACTACGCTGCCGCCACTCTCACCCCTCGACGCCTCACCTCACCGGCACCGGGCCCTCCGTTCTGTCTGCTTCTCACTGACGTTTTCACTCTTCGGCTTCATCGTCCTCAACGCCTGGACTCATTCTCTCGCCGTCTCTTATGTAGCGGTTTCATCGGGTATATGCGCCGTCATCTTCTCTTCTCCTCTTCGGGTCGCCGTCGCCTCCCCTGTTCCTCTCCTCGTCACCACTAATTCTCTCCGAACGAGCAGAAGCGATGAAACTCGCACCAGATCTGCTCGCCGTCTCGTACCCGTTGAGCCTCTGTCTCGTATCTTCCCCTACCCAGACTTCTACGACGAACGCAGCCCCTCAACGCCTCCAACGTGTGAAGCTTAGTGTCTCGCAGGCAGTGGTTCCTCCATCTCTGACGACTCTCCTAGTCATGTTTTCATCCTGTTCGAGCTATGCTCTGTTGCATAGCCAAAGCTTCTCTCTAGACTGAGGTCGTCCTTCTCTGTGAGCCATATAGTTGTGAGTTCCCAGAAGATGAATTTCAGATCTGTGAATATTGATGAATTTTAGCATCATTTCCAAACCAGTTCGACAAGGAACACTCAACTTGATCTTGAAGTGTCAAATCCAGCCTTAAGTGCTTTATTTTCTCTGCAGTTGGTGATTGATGAGACTAGGGTTTTGTTTAGGGAGAGAATCATCTTCAATTTCGTCACTTTCTGATTCGCAACAAATGGAAGCTTTGAGGACAGGTTTTTGGATGTTAAAGTATCTGTGGTAACAGATTTTGGGGATGTTCAGCTCTCACAACTGTCTCAAGCCGTCATCCTCTCAGCCTTCCTCCGCACAACATCATCACACCAGCATGTCTCGCCTCAGAGCTTATCTATCCACCATCTCTACCGCAAGCCACCCTAGCACCGGCTGCTCTATTCCTGCGTCTACTTCTTTTGTCTTTGATTGTTTGAGGAAACTGATGCCCGCCATCATTTTCAGAGAGCCCAAAACTGTCACAATGACTCTCTTTTGTTCGGTAATTGCATCGTTTGATCACCAACGAGTACTTTAGAACCGGAGTTTATGGCTCAACTCTCCTTGACCAAGCTTTCTTTATGGAGTATATGCCCCTTCTCTCCGACCAAGCCTGCATGCGTACCTCAACATTCCGTACTTGTCCCAAGTATGCACCTTGGTCTCGAGGTCTCCAACCTCGGTTGGCATCCTCTGCTCATATGTTGTCCACATTATCATCAAGCGGAAGCCTCTTATCACCAGTGTTGGTTACTACCAACCGTTTCCAAACCCTCTCGATAGGGCCCCTCATTGTCGGTTCATATTTCGACTTCAGTATGTTCTTGGGAACATCAGTTTCAGGGTCTCAAGTGAAGCGTCTCTATGGGTATCTTCAATCTTCTAACACTTCTATCATTCGTATTGTTGTACTAGTTTTTGTTTATTGTCTGGCCGTCGAATTTACTTCCGGTTGTAACCATGTAACCCTTTTGGATGTTTAAGTTTAATATAAGAATTCTGTGACAAAAAAAAAGAAAAAAAAATCATATGTTATGTGCAATTGTCACACATTGAGTTAAGGGTTGAAAAGTGCATTATATATATACTTAGTTAATTAAGTAATAGCATAAGTACAAATCTATTAATTTGTCTAATTAATTTTTGTATATCTAGTTTTATAATTTATCAAAATAATTTTATAATTAAACATAAAACTAAAATATATGTCCAAAAGTGGAGAACGCATAGCATTCTCTGGGCACATAATATAAATTATAAAATATATAAAAATATATATCAATATTCGTTGACGCCTAATCATTTGTCTAGTCATTAGACCTCTTATCAATTTTTGAGCATTAGTATTTACTTCGGGTTGCACCAAAAAAGTAAAGCTAATACATATGTACTACTAGAAGGTTATTTCCAATTAAATGTTTCTGTTTTAATAGAATAGATATATAATTAGCATATGTTTGTTACATAATGCTTTCCCCAAATTTATTAACTACTAGGGGGGTGTCCGCGGTTCGCGCGGAATATTTTTTATTGTTCTTAAAAGTATGATTTTTTGGATAATGTAATTATGTGATCACTTTTATTTGTTAAGAACGTTATTTGGTGTTTTTATTGTTTATAAATATCCAAAATATTAGAGTGTGCGATATTTTGTATGCACATTTTAATACGCGTTTGAATAATATAGGTTCATAAACTCAATAATACTTGCTAGTGTACCAGATCAGAACCATTTGAAACTTCTTTTTACCTCTCCTACAGGTTTTTCTTTACAGATTTTTAGTTACTTTGACACATTTGTTTACAAGTTTTAACTATAGATATCAATAGATGTTTTATTTGCCCAAAAAAAAAAATCAATAGATGTTTTAATTTAGATAAATTATGCGTTGTGGAGATTTTCTTGACAAAATTTTTTGAGGAGATTTATTTTAAGTATCATACCTATATCCATTGAGAATTAGTTGTATCTATGTTTATGGGTTCGAATGGTAACCCGCAAAACAACTGTGAAACAACTGCACTGCGGTTTAAATAGTAACAAAAACATATAGATACATAGATATATGCAAAAAAAATTGTTATTATTTACATCGGTACAATACAAAACGGTTGGTTACCATTCAAAACCTATGAATTGATCAGAACCCATAGTGTTGTTCTTCTACCGTCAAAAAACATAAATTTACAGCCCATTCCAATCACTCCCATAATTGCATAAATCTTTAGTAGATATAGACTATGTGCATTGTTTAATTTTTTTAACACCCTATATTAATCTTATACTTTAACACATCATATTCTCTTTCTTCTACATATCCATCTAATATTTATAATTCATAATAATTTCTTAAATAAAAAATCAACACTTTCTCTATTTATTTTTATTTAGTGTTTCATATTTTGATTTTATAACTACATAATAACAATTAAGACATTTTTTATAAAAAATATTATTAAATTAAATAAAAATAGTTAAAGTTGAAATTTTATGAAATATTTAGTAAAAATATAATGATTGAAAAATGTTTACAACTTATGATAAAATATTTTTTGTATATGTCCAAATCTTATAAACCTAACCGTCAAAAACTATAAATTTTGATACAATATATTAAAATCTATATATATATATATATAAATGTTTGTCTCCTTCATGTTGCGCCACCTCAGCATCCAAGTCACAAAGTCGAGTCCTAGAGTGTCGACACGTGTCCCGCTTGCCAAAACGCAGCACTTCATTTAACGCAAGTTGTCGCGCCTATCTTCGCTTTTCGATCAGCCGTATTTTTTTTATTTGGGCCTTTTGTTTGTTCGATTCAACCGGCCCATAGATCAACCACACTGCCTGAGATATGTCACAATCACAACATCAAGGGATCAAAACACACACAAGCCCGAAATCTCTCAAATCATAAAAGTTTTTTTCTAAACACCATAAAAGTTTCTCTTTGCATAAACATTCAAAACCCCAAATGCCAATTCATCAAAACAAAAACAAAAAAAACCACAAAACTTTGGAAACATTAATACAGATCTCAGCATAAACAAATGAAAACTCACTGAAACAAAAGAAACAAACCCAAAAAGAAAAAAAACTACCTTGGATATGAACAGCGGACGAGGCTGAGGAAAGATTACCGCTGTCTGCTCGCCGCCGTCCTTCCTGCTGAAGCCTCCACCGCCGGCGGCTTCTTCTCCATCCTCCTCCGTCAAGCTTCTTCTCCATCCTCCTAACCTTTGAAAATCTATAGTTTATCTTCTGAACAATAGCCACCAGATGCTTCAATCTGCAATAGATAACAAACAAACAACATCAAAAGTTAAAAACTTTGTGAGACTGTAACGAAACTGTTTTAGTAGGTAACAATGAACATCTAATAACTATCCAACTTACTGAGGTTGCTGGGATGGAAAGAAACGTCGGAAAAGTCACGGCGAGGAGCCTCCTCCGTGAGGCTTCATGCCCAATCTCCTCCACCACCAACAAAAACAAATCGGAATCAATGAACTAGATGCGTTAAGGTGTTACAAGAGTGAGAATCATTGCATTGTGTTGAACTTGAGTTTAAATTGATAATTCATTTGTTAAGTTCACTTTTGCAATTTTCACTTGCAAAGTCTTGCCCTTCTTTACTTCCATCTACTTATCCCTTTTCAAGTTTTTAATTTTTCAGGTGAAAATGGTTAAGAAGACAAGGAGAAAGTTGGAAGATGAGAGGCAAGAAGCTGAAAGATCTGAAATGAGTTTGTGTGACGGGTGAGAGAAAATAAGTTGAGAGAACCAGAGTTTTTTTTTTCTTTTTTCAAAAGAACTAGGATTCATGTTTTATTTTTAGATTTTCAGTTTTAGTTTTAGAAAATTATTATTATGTAAAATTTTAAATTTATTCTTTTATTTTATTTGAAACAAATAATATTTCAGTGGAAAAATAAATTTTTCTTAAAATTTTAGGCGGAAATATCAGGTCCAAAACACAAAAAGATTTACTAGAGGTCTCCTCGTAAATATTCTCACATCATTCTCTAAGTTTCTTTGTACGTTGTTCCATGTTTTGTTTATTTACACATGAGACTTATTTTGAGTTATCTAGCCATCAAATTAAACTTTATCTTTAAATAAATAATTGGCGAAACTTAAATGTGTTAGTTTAAAAAAAAATGTGTTACAATCTCTTATAAGATACCAAAATCAAAAATACAAAATAAAACTTAAAACATACTAAAAAACTGTATTCTAACGAAAATATTAAGCTAAAAGTATAATTATTTTAAAATTACAAATGATAGTTAAACTCTTTCTTGAAACCAATGAAAAAGACAAAAAACATCAATTATGGATAAATTTTATAAGTTTAACAAATTTAGATATATAATCCGCGTGTTATGAAAATCGTTTTGTTATTAGGAAATAAAAAAAATAGTTTACACCATTCATAAGAAATACTATAACAAGACCCATAACCCCATTATTCATAGACCATTGAATTATATATTAATCATATGAATTGTGATTTCATCCTTATAAAAACCATAAAAATATGGCAAAATGATCTAAATATAAAGAACTAAAAAACACAAATATCTATTTAAAACACAGACCTATAATCTCAAGCAATTATAATTTATAAAATATATATATTGATATATTACACTTACAGCATATTCCGCGCGTAGCGCGGACGTACCCTAGTAAATAATACGTAGACCTACTCTAGTAAATAATTATTTGATGTGAAATAAAAAACTTATAATAAAAAAGCTGAATATGAAAAATCCAACTAATATCAACAACCAATAAAAAAAACAATACATATTATTATGGATTCCATTTTCTTGGCTTTTAATATATTGAATAAATTCAATAACAAACAATCCCTGTAATGTTTTAATTTTTTTCAATAAATATTTAAATAAGTTTAAATAAGTATTCAACAATTTAAATAATGTATTCAGCATGTCCGAGTAGTTTTAATAAGATTTCTGAGATAAAAAAATATCAAATATAAATTTAACAAAAATAAAAATTCTAATTAGCTTTTTTTTAATTATTAATATCTCTTTTACTTTTTATCTTGTTCTCTTCCATAACTTCATCATCTTTGACGGTAGATAGATCTGGATCGAAGAATCAAATTATCATCATCTGTTGTTTGCGGAGGCATCTGTAGCGCAGATCAGAGTGATTCGCAGAGT
>NC_027754.1:3168158-3175959 GCF_000695525.1 Brassica oleracea var. oleracea | reverse complement strand
AAAATATATATATTGATATATTACACTTACAGCATATTCCGCGCGTAATGCGGACCTACCTTAGTAAATAATACGCGGATCTACTCTAGGTCGACTTGAGCAAACTCATTTGAGAGTGATCTGTTTGCTAAAAATATAGACAATGCCGGATTGTGTCTTATAAACCTTATCAGCTTCCTGCAAAATTATTTTTGTATGTATACTATTAAAACAAGTTATTCATTAAAAATAAGTAGAATAACTTATAAGTTTAGGATAATGATAAGATTCCTAGATAAACATGTAATAGGATAAGTTAAGAAGTTCCTATATAAAGAGATCCAATGTAAGATGATCTTTACAAGATTTGAGAGAAGAAAGTTAAGAAAGAAATAAAACAAAGAAACCGTTTTATAGTTTTGTGTCTTTGATCAACTTTGATTCGATCATGTTTAGGGAGAACCCTGAGCTAATGGATGCTTATGTATGGGTTTATTTCCATTCAAGCACACCTAAATACAACCGGATTGAGTGTTGGGGACCTCTCAAGTATGCTGCAAAGGTATATATCTGATTCACGTTGCTTAACTTATGCTTCATTTCATACAAATGCAGAATATGTGAAATCTTTGGTCGTGTGTGTGTTTCTATTTGGTGGGAAAGGGAAAGCATAAAGGCAATCATCAAGGCTTCTTGAGTTCCAATAGTTCTCGAAGGAAGTTGATTCATCCTAAATCTATATGACATCCGTCACCTCCTATCTGGAAGACAGCGTGTCACCCCCGACGCGTCATCATACAATAATGTGACACCCGTATCCCTCTCACTAAGGACGATGGACCACCAACAATATCCCGTAATATAAAAGCCCATAAACTCAATTTCACTCACCAAAGCCCAAATAAAAATCCAAAAGAAAAGTCCAATAGCACCAAGTTCGTCTAAATATCACATAGTTATTTATCTCACCTGAAATGGGGAAGAGGGAGGGGTGAACGACAGGGGAATCGCCCAGTGAGGTATGGGATGCCACCCTGAAGTCCATGGACCCGGACATAGCACTCTGAATAAATATAAATTAATTCTAATACATGTCAAACACGGCACCTAAAGTACCCAAACAACAAACAATGGTCCTAGCGAGGTGCACACTCGCCGCCTACTAACGGGCCAACAACAAAACTCAGCTCGAGATAGTGCTCGGACACCGCTTGTAGACGATTTATCGACATTCCCAGGCTACAGTGCAACCGGTCAACTAAAGTTGGCTACCTCCATACAATCCGGCATACAGAAGTCCGTCTCTGTATCCGTCTCAAACAATTCTAACTAAGATTTTACATTTAAGTGAAGCAATCAATATTGAATAATCTAGCCCCTAGTTCCGGTTTAAACAAAGAACCTAATAACTAAACAAGCAATGACATACTTGATTTCACGCAGACGGAACATATTAGAAATAAATTATACTTATTTGAGGTTCGAAGCCGTGTACGAGAAGTTCGGCAATAGACCCTCACCTTAGCAATTAGGAGAAGCGTTGTCTATGAACTCCAGCTGCTCAAATAGACTCCAAATCTGAAATCAGGGCGAAATTCTGAGTCAGAACGCCCTTCGAACGGTTAAAAATGGGTCTGGTCAAGGTTTACGGAAAAGTCAACCCGCTGGTCAAAGGTCAACCCGGTAATCCTTGACCAAAAATCGATTTGACTTACCCGACCTGTTTACCCTAACCGAATCGCAATTAACTTAAACCAGTCAAACCACCGGTTTACCGAGTCAACCGAGTTAATTAACCGAGTTGACTCGGCCGAGTCATCGGCGGCAACGATGGAGGGCGGCAGCAGCTTACCAGAAAGTTCGCCGGCGGCGACGGCGGACGTCGGCGGAGATGAGGCGGAGCGAAGGACCCTAGGAACGGATCACTCTACCGGTAAGGAATGGATACGAACTCCGAGTGGAGAACTGATGGAATGAAGGGTCGCACAGCAGTTGCGGAAAGGCTGCTGATATTCCCGAACTACTTTGTTGCCGGATATGACGCATCGGTCCAACAAAGGAGCAAACTCGATCCGTTGCTTGATATGACGCACAAGTCCAACGAGAAAGAGGTGTCAACTTGGAGCTAACCACACAAAGAAAACGAGAAGTGTTCTAATTAAAGAACAAAGAGTATAAACTCAAATAAGAAGAAGAAAATCGATTATTATTTCAAATGGAAGAGATTACATACTTATAGAGATTTGCAGTCAAAGAAATTAATAAGAATTGTTGGAAAACAAGACATAGAAAAGAAAATTTTGACTAGATCTGGTCAAGGCATGGAAAATGGAGAAGACTGGTCAAGATGACCGTTCGGCTACTGTCTAGGTTCATCCGAACGGGCTGTGTCCAATGCGGTAAGGATCAGTACGTGCGCAGTGTAGACCCAATTTTGGTCAATTAGGTAACTGGGCCTAAATGACTTGGGCCACGCGAACGGCGAAGAGGCCCGACTGCGACGAGCAGGAAGAGATCGATTCAAGGAGCCAGAGATTGCAGAGTAGTTGCGGAGATCGCGGAAGCAACCCATTATAAGAAGAGATCGATGGATACGAGAGGGGACACGTTGAAAATCCTTGAGAGAGCTACACCCATACATCGATCTTGTTTTCACCTAGCTTTAAATTTTTTCTCTTATCGATCTCGTATGCAACGTTGATCTCGTTTCAGTCATTGTATTCACCCATATTCATCAATAAAATCCATCTTCGCCTACTGAAAACTGATTACATCGTTGTGTTCTAAAGATATCGTTGCCTACATCATTTTATCTTCCCTAGATTAAACTATCGATCACTATAAACTATTTAGTGTAGATTTTATCTACATTTTGGCGCCGACTGTGGGGAAAATAAACGAAAAACATCTTTGCTAAGAAACCGATCTAAGTTTCCTAAGCGCGACTATGGATCCCAATCAAACCATCGGAAAAACGCCATCAAGAGTCGACAAAGTCGATCCTATCGGATCCGACTCGAGAACCGAAACATTACGCACTGGACGAACGGGTACCGACGGGACGACTGGAACAGCCCAGACGCAGCGAATCCCTCCAATCGGGACCTCGAACCAGGACCGGCCGTCAAGCCATGATCGATCCTCACCACCAGATCGCACCTTGATTCCAGATCAAACCTCGATTCCCGACCGAACCGGAGCTCGAGTCTGGAATCGCCCCGGAGAAAGACAGGCCGCCGGCGACCAAACCCGACCTCAATCAGCTAGGCCGATATCTCCGACCCCCCTAACGCAGACTCGGGAAGAAGTAACCGAGCTTCGAGGGATGGTATCGTCATTAATCGACGAAACTCGCTGCCAAAAGGCCGCTTATCGGACCATCGCTAACCGACTGGATCAAGTCGAACGGTAACTCGCGGAGCACCGAGCTAACGTTCGAGAAAGAAATAAACCGCCACCTGATCCGTTAAGGGAAATGCCAAATCCTCAAAGTACCAGAGCCTTCAGCACTCTAGAGATCCCGAGCGCTCGATTTGGGCGCTACATGGGAGAGAACTCGCAACGACCTCCGCAGTGGGCATGCCCCAGGGAAGCTTAAGTTACAGCGGGCTGGACGAAATAGATACAGGGCTACAAGGTCAACGAAACACTCCGATTCAATCACAAAACAGATATACAAAAAGACCTAGGGAGCCGAGAACTCGAATTCCACCACTGGGTAACCTAACCTCTGAGAATCGAACTCCATCTGCTACGAGAACTGTTAGAGGATTTTTGTGTAGGATCTTTGTGAGTACCACATAACGATGGACAAAGCTAGTATTTGTATTGATTTGCAAGTAAGAAAGTAGAAATAGACGTTTTACTAGATCAAAGAGCTGGAACTACAACAATTTTGGTTGTAATAGCTTTGCCTATGTTTCCATGATTAATAGATCGAACAATGCTGCAACTGCATCTTTCTTCAAGTGACTTGAACTATTCAAGTGACTGCACCAGCAAACATCATCACCTCCTTGTTGTTTTCGTATACATAGAGGTTCACCAAAACAGGGAACACTCCTGCTTCAACAATGAGGACATGATTGTATGTGCTTCTCTTTGACAAAGAATGCATTTCACAAGACGATTTCCTGCGTTCCACTGACATGTATACATGCCGTTGACGTATCCAGAAGGTTGCTCAATGTTCTGTTCAGTGCACCACCGAGAGATAGAGCTTCTTTGAACTTCGAAACTTGACGAGCAAGATCTTTTGTTGGAATCAAAATGAAAGAAAGAGGGTTTTTCCCATGCCTGTCACACATGAAATCAACTTAAGAACCATAGAAAAAGTAAATCTTTGAGTTCTCAAATAGAGAAGTACAATCATAGCCATGGTATTAACAAACCCGTGTTTAGTGTTGAATTTGATTATTTTGCCAATGACAGTAATCCCAAAAGCAAGGGTTTTTTCAGTTCCAGTCCTAGCACGACCTTGCATTGCTGGCTGAAGCACAACTTTCTTTACAACCAACAAACATCAATACTCAGTTAAGAAAAAAGCAGATTACTTTCAATCGATCCCATTCCAAAAAGAAGAGCATATCCCAATCTCAGATATCACTAACCCATCATCGCTGTTGCTGCTACCAACACTTTCCCAATCTCCTACGTCAATACGTTCGTACTTAGCGGCGTAATCTTGAGCTGCGAATCTGGTGGGAGAATCCATCGAGGCTCTGAACTCTGAGGGTGCGCATAAAGTCTTCGGCTCTAATACCGGGGTTCGAAGCCTGAGGGAGGCGATGCTAGATTTGATAATTACGGCTTGATCGGAGACTGTAGGGGCGCTTGTGGCGGATGGAGAAAGGTGGTGAAAGAGCAGTGTTGAGAAGCTAAACGACAATGTTTCTATGATGGTGGAACCGTTACAGAACCATTCTCGAAGCAGTGGTCTTTTGGGAAATTGAGAATTTGAGAAGACGTCGAAGTTCAGAAGACCCTATACATGTAACTGGCCTGAACAAAACGTTGGTTAGAAGCCCAAAGCAAGCCATCTATGAAATAAACAAAAGATAAAACAACAGGTCACACAATTAAAGTAACAAAATCATCCGTAAATTAGATATTTTTGAGTTGCCAGGTGTCAGTGAAAGCCCCATGCTCTATGCTGAAGTGGCTCAAGTAGGAGAGAGCATAACCCAACTTTATTGTTATAGATATATAATAATCATGCGCTTATAAAGTAACAAAAAAATATTTACTTTTAATTTCCGGGTTTTGATCATAATCAAGCGGCAGCTTTGAACCGGGTATTCACCACAGGACATGCAATGGGATATTTAGTCGGAGAAATAGTTGTAGACAAGATGTCTCAGATATTTCAAAACTCAGGCAGAGTAATGTCTACACAATTCATTTTTTTCATGGGAGCTATATTGTCCATTATTCTTAAAGTTAATTCCACAGTCTACTGACAGTTACTACATTTTCATGTTCAGTCTTTCCAATGGGTCTCACATAACTTGGTGTGGACCAGCAACTAACTTTCCAATAATGGCCGGGATTGTTCCTCCTAAGCATCGAACCATGATCTATGCCTTTGATCGTGCACTCTAGGGTTCTTTGTCGTCATTTGGTGCTCCCTTGGTTGAGGTTAGATCGGAAAAAAATGTTTAGGTTTGACTCAGATGGAACTGATCATATTAAAATCACTACAAAAAAAACAGGTATTGATAGCATAATATTATAGCAGTGTTTTCCAGAGTGCTATGAAAAATCAATTTTATGTGTTTTGCTTTATATTAATAGCAGTTAAATACCGCTATTGGTGAAATTTAGTAAGCGGCAAACAAAAATCACTTAGACCGCGGAAACTTAACTAAAAATTAGATAAGCGCCAAAGTCGTAACATTTTCCCCCTTTACAATTAACACATTTTTGTTGTAAATAAAGGTGAAGAGTATATATATTTATTTGTGTTTAGTGGTAAAAGGATAGAGAGAGATTGAACGCGAGAGGAAGAGAGTTGAGTGTTTATTATTTTATAAATTCTGGAAAGTTAACGGTGACAAGTGAGAGAGAGATTATCCACTTTTCTTCTTTTTTCTTACTTCAGTTTCGATGTTACAAAGGTCCTATTTATAGGAAAAACTTAGTCGGTCAAAGACAAGATACTTTAGAACTATAATACTATAAAATAGACAGATATTTAGTGTGTATATAAAACAAAACCTAAAGGATAATCATATCTATATTTATCTTTAACACTCCTCCTTGATTATCCATTTTGTATTACATAGTGTCTCGTTAAAAACCTAGTCATGGAAAAATTCATTGGGACAAAAACCATGACAAGGGAAAAAGAGTACACTGCCGTAATCTCCCCCTGAGAATAACGGACACAGCTTTTTCTTCACAGGTCACGCAAATGCCGCATTCCGATACCGTAGACGTATTTTCGGAATGTTGTAGTCGGAAGAGCTTTGGTGAACAAGTCAGCCGGATTTTCGCATGACTGTACATACTCAATGTCCACTTCTTTATTTTTCTAAAGTTCTTGTATGTATGAGAAAAATCTTGGGGGGATGTGCTTTGTTCTATCACTCTTAATGTAGCCTTCCTTGAGTTGAGCAACACAAGCCGAATTATCTTCAAATATTTTTGTCGGCTCTTTCTTGTTAACTATTCCGCTTGATTCTTGTATGTGGTGACTCATTGACCGAAGCCACACATACATTCTCGACAAGCTTCGTGAAGCGCAATAGTTTCTGCATAATTTGAAGATGTCGCAACCAGAGTTTGTTTCTGGGACCGCCAAGAGATCGCGGTTCCACCAATTGTAAAAACGTAGCCGGTTTGCGATCGAGCCTTATGAGGATCTAATAAGTATCCTGCATCTGCAAAACCAACTATACCTGAGGTAACGGAATCCATGCTTTATTCCGTCCCAGTGCCTGCGAGTAGGAGCAGAACTATATCTTGTCAGGAGGTTAGTAGCAAAGGCAATATCTGGCCTGGTACAGTTTGCAAGATATAACAGCCCACCGATAACATTCATATAAGGTACTTCTGGACCTAATATCTTCTCGTTATCTTTGCAGGGCCTAAAAGGATCACTCTCAATATTGAGAGATCTACCAATCATTGGAGTACTCAAAGGAGTCGCTTTGTCCATACGAAAGCGTTTCAATAACCTTTTCGTATAGTTTGATTAATGCACAAATATCCCTTCTCGGAGATGCTCTATCTGGAGCCCAAGATAAAACTCTTGCCGAGATCTTTCATTTCAAGCTCCTCTTTCATATGAGTTCGAGCATCATCAACCTCCTTTTGAGTTCCAATTATGTTCAGGTCATATACATATACAACAATGATCACAAAGCCAGATGACGATTTCTTTATAAAAACGCATGGACATATCGCATTATTCACATATCCTTTACTCAAAAGATATTTACTTAAGCGATTGTACCACATGCGTCCGGATTGCTTTAATCCATAAAGTGATCGTTGTAACTTGACCAAACAAATCTCCCTAGATTTTTCTTTCAATGCCCCTGGCATTTTCAATCCCTCAAGAAGTTTCATATATATATCGTTATCCAAGGATCCATACAAATATGCAGTCACGACGTCCATGAGATGCATCTCAAGATTTTTAGACGCCGTTAGGCTCATCAAAAATCTAAACGTAATTGCATCCATTACCAGGGAATACGTTTCTTCAAAATCAATTCCCGGTCTCTGGGAAAAACCTTGGGCAACTAATCGGGCTTTATATCGTGTTACTTCATTTTTCTCATTTACTTTTCTCACGAATACCCACTTATACCCAACA
>NC_027754.1:3167500-3168029 GCF_000695525.1 Brassica oleracea var. oleracea | reverse complement strand
TTCATGATCGATCTCTTTGGACACAGAAAAGAAGAACATTCCATCGACATCTTTTATCTTATTTCTGATCCATAACTTTTCATCTCGGGCATAGTTGAAAGAAATCTCATACTTTTCTGTTCCCTTCTCGTCATCTGGATCATCTTTATCTATGCCTTCTTTCAGACATTTTTCAGTAACAGGTTCTTCTGGAACCTTTCCATTTATGTCTTCTTTCAGAAATCTTTCAATATCAGGTTCTTCTCGAACCTTACTATTTTGCTCATCCAATTTCTTTTTCTTTCGGGGATTTTTATCTTTAAAACCCGCTGACCTCCCCCTCTTTAACTGAACCCTGGGTTCATTCATTTTATTTCCATCAGTTTGTTCTTTAGGAACATCAACTCTTGATGGAACATTTTCAGCGGGTATACATGACTTCGTCATCCTTCTCGTATCTGTGAACGCATCTGGTAACTGGTTTGCCAAATTATGCAAATGCACAATTTTCTGAACTTCCAGCTCTCTTTGATTCGTAGGGGGATCAAGG
>NC_027754.1:3165683-3167452 GCF_000695525.1 Brassica oleracea var. oleracea | reverse complement strand
AAACGCTGGAAATTCATCCTCATTAAAATGGCAATCGGCCAATCGTGCCGTAAACATATCACCAGTTACTGGTTCCAGATATCTTATTATACTTGGGGACGTATAACCCACATATATTCTCAATCTCCTTTGTGGGCCCATTTTTGTTCTTTGTGGCGGTGCTATCGGAACATAGACCGCACACCCAAAGACACGGAGATGGGATACATCTGGCTCTTGCCCAGATGCCAATTGTAATGGGGAGTACTTATGATATGCACTCGGTCTTAACCGAACCAGTGCAGCTACATGCAATATAGCATGACCCCATACAGAAATTGGGAGCTTCATTCTCAAGACTAACGGTCTTGCAATCAACTGTAACCGTTTTATCAATGACTCGGGCATGCCATTTTGTGTATGAACATGGGGTACTGGATGCTCCACATCAATCCCCATTGACATACAATAATCATCAAAGGCTTGCGATGTAAATTCACCATCATTATCAAGCCTTACTTTCTTAATGGCATACTCTGAGAACTGTGTTCTCAGCTTTATTATTTGGACAATGAACTTTGCGAAAGTCGTATTTCGTGTCGTAAAAAGAGACACACTTGACCATCTACTAGATGCGTCAATCAATACCATGAAATTCTTAAATTGCCCGCACACATATATCACCATGTATTCTTTCCAAAAACATTGGTGATTCATTGCCTACTTTTGCTGGTGATGGCCGAGTTATAAGTTTTCCTTGAGAACATGCATTACATGTAAACTCGCCCGTTTGCAAAAATTTTCCGTTTTTCAATGGATGGCCATTCGAATTTTGCACTATCTTTCTCATCATGACTGAACCAGGATGTCCTAGCCTCTCATGCCATATTTTAAATGTATCAGTAAACTTCATGTTTACCACGACATAGGACTCAGCCATGGTTATTTTCGTACAATATAGTCCAGAGGATAACATTCTTAATTCTTCTAATATATGTTTCCTCTCGGACTTAATGCAAAGAAATTCAATGCCATCTTTACTCATAGTCTCAATATGATATCCATTTCTTCGGATATCCTTAAAACTTAACAAGTTTCTATGAGACTCGGGGGAATACAATGCATCATTTATTTCAAATATTGTTCCCCCTGGCATTGAAAATTTCGCTCTTCTAGAGCCCATAATAATCTTTGCATAACCAGATATTGTACTTACGCTTCCAACGTAATCTCTTATTTTGAGACTGGAGAAATATTTCTTATCTTTACTTATCGTGTGCGCTGACGCACTATCTGCCAAACACAAATCTCCATCCATAGTCTCAAAGTTTGGCATTTTCTGAATATAAAACATATATTATTAAACATTAAACATGAAACATAACATATATCTTACAACAAAAGATATAGATACTATAATACAGTCTACTTATATCACATCGATCTACATCACTCATCGATACTCTCTGGCTCAACCAGAAAATCTGATACGTCGAGATGAGTATCATCGTTTAAACCATGAAAGGATGGCCCAGGTTCATCAGAGATGAAGTTTGTTTCACCTCTTCCTTTTTCTTTTCCCTTTTGGGATTCTCTATACAGATCGGCTAAATGTTTTGGCGTACGACAGTTACGTACCCAATGACCTTTCATGCCGCATCTGTAGCAAACCTTTCCCGTTTGCCTTTTATCATCCTGGCCCTTTTCATTCCTTTCATTTTCCTGGAAGTCTTTATTATTTCTTTCATCATAGGGACGAAATCTTCTTCCTCGTCCTCTTCCACGACCAT
>NC_027754.1:3164867-3165492 GCF_000695525.1 Brassica oleracea var. oleracea | reverse complement strand
GATTACATTTTCAGGATGGAACGTGGAGAGAGTTTTCTCGATCATATCATAATCACTTATTTTCTCTCCACATAACATCATCCTTGAAGTAATTCCGAACATCGCGGAATTAAACTCACTAACACTTTTGTAATCCTGGAACCGGAGATGGATCCACTCGTGTTTAGCTTTCGGTAAGATCACATATTTCTGGTGATCGAACCTCTCTTTAAAAGATTTCCAGAGGTCACAAGGATCCTCTTTCGTAATATATTCATTCTTTAAACCATCATAGATGTGGTGTCGTAAAAATATCATGGCTTTAGCCTTTTTCTCATCTGACACCGTTTTCGAACTATTGATGGTTTCCAAAAGCCCGTTTCCTCTCAGGTGCATTTTCGCACCCACTGCCCAGGTCATATAATTATTTCCCATAATATCCAGGGCATTAATTTCGATCTTTGTCAAATTCGACATGATAACTGTATTCATAAAATAATAATAAATATAGTAATCACGAGAATTTAAATGCATAATTTAAATGCAAAAATTAAAGGAATAAAATAAAAGCATAAACTTAAATTGCAGAAATTTAAATAGCAGAAATTTAAATAGCATAAATAAAATCGGGAGGCTCAGCCTACCA
>NC_027754.1:3163479-3164841 GCF_000695525.1 Brassica oleracea var. oleracea | reverse complement strand
GTCCGAGGAGACATGGTCTACCATTTTGACTTTTACTTATTTCAAGGTCCGAGGAGATAGTTTACCATTTTTGACCTTTTATTTTTATTCACGGAGGCAAAGCCTACCACGTGTTTCTCTGATCGTGAAGGCATAGCCTACCATAACGATCAGTCGGGAAAGGCAGCGCCTATCATCCCGAAAAATAAACGGAGAGGGTCCAACCTCTCACTCCGAAATAATAATAAAATTTAAATAAATTAGGTATATTGAAATACATAAATTTAAACATTACCTCGGCTGGTTTAAGAACTTTCGGATTGATAAGTCTCAGTTGGTCAGGGCTTCGTGCTGATAACGTGTTGTAAATAAAGGTGAAGAGTATATATATTTTTTTGTATTTGGTGGTAAAAGGAGAGAGAGAGATTGAACGTGAGAGGAAGAGAGTTGAGTGTTTATTATTTTATAAATTCTGGAAAATTGACAGTGATAAGTGAGAGAGAGATTATCAACTTTTTTCTTTTTTCTTACTTCAGTTTCGATGTTACAAAGGTCCTATTTATAGGAAAAACTTAGTCGGTCAAAACCAGATATTTTAGAACTATAATCTACATTATAATAGGGCAGTTGCATCACTCCTGATGCGACACGTCAGCGATATGTGGGTCATATTTTTAAAAAGTGCAAAAAAAAATGTCAAGTCTGTGACTCGAACCCGGGTAATTGAGATCTAAACAACAACATTTATACCACTGAGCTAAAAGATTCTTTGTACATTGATGGCTGAAACAAATATATATTTATGAAGGTCGGAAACCTTTGCTTCTTCGGTTTTCTCTGTGGGACTCACACTTATTTATTTTATCTAATGATTTAATAAATACTTTATAACTCACGTTTTGAAATGAGATTCATTAAAAAAAAGCCCAATAAACCTCTTTGGTCTGTAAGCGTTCTATTCAATGGAAGTTTAGGGCTTTCAATTTTTAATCATCGGTTCATGACTCATCTAAGAAACACAGTTTGGCTCTTTGAGTTTCATGAATCAGTTTTTCTTCTTTAGTCTCTACATCTCCTCATCTTTAATAAATTCATCATCGGTTCTTTTATTTTGCCTGATAAATCATGATTGTGTGGTTTTAATTTTCTTTGGTCATCCTTAGCTTGCACCCTTTGATCTAACCAAGAAGAAGAAGAAGAAATTTGTCGTTCATGATGCCATCGAGGACTCAGCTGAGTCACATGGGAGACATACTATATGTTGCATGATTGTTCAAGAAGAGTTTATGTGATGTGAAACATATTTTATTTTTTTCATCAGTTGCTTTGTTTAATCTTTTTTTTCCTGCAAATAATGATGGCTTTGACAGTTCATTCACGGGA
>NC_027754.1:3154812-3161955 GCF_000695525.1 Brassica oleracea var. oleracea | reverse complement strand
GAAAGAATGATTGTAAGTTTAATAACTTCTACTTTAGACTTTAATTTCAACTAAATTATAATCAGTCTTTTATTCATATCATCTTAGTTATAATCGTAAGGATTTATTAGAATAAATAAACAGTTTCAACAATATTTAATATGTGATTTAATAAACAAAAGAACATGCAGGATTTTTAGGATTTAAAGAGATTGGAGACAATAGTTAATGAATATGAAAAAAATACGAAGCAGATGATGACAAATGATTCGAGCAAATTAGTGGCAACACAGAGCTAAGCGAGATAAAAATATCAATCAATAAAGAATGAAAGAAGAATGAGCAGAGTTAAGTTATTACACAAGCCAAAACTAAGACAAATCAAACGACATAACGTGAAAACAAATGTAAACAAGACAAGAGGAGATGGTGAATATAAAATGCATTGAAAAACTGAATGCTGGATTAATAAGAAAGAGACAAAAATAGATTAAAATGCAAAAATCCCGCGCCAAAAAACAAAAATAGATTAAAATACAAAAACTCCGCGTCTTGGCGCGGATGACAATCCCTAGTACTATAAAATAGACAGATATTTAGTGTGTATATAAAACAAAACCTAAAGGATAATCATATCTATATTTATCTTTAACAATTTTTAGTTAAAGTTGCAAAATTTAGTCTTGACAAAAAAAGAGAGTTCCAAACAAAAAAAACAATTGAAACCCTATCGACTCTCTCTTCTTCTCCCACTCGCCGTCTTCTCCGAATCACCACCACGGCCATCACCACCGGTCCTATCCCATCTGTCAGCAAGTCCAGCACGTCTCCGTCCAACTCTTCACCCCCGTTCCTATTTTCCTCGTCTCCTCCTGTCGTAATCTCTCTCATTCTATTTGCTTCTACTCTATCAACCTCAGGTTTTTCCTTACAATCCAATGTAAGCAACTCTTGTTCGATTACTTTGCAGCAGGATTCTCGGGAGTGAGGAAAGTTGTGAGTCGGAGACGAACAGCGGCGGCGAGGAGACATAGCTTAACTTCGACTTCCATGGAGTTTGGCGTGTGTTCAAGCTCGAGGGATGAGGAGATGGATTCAAGGGAGGAGATGGAGTTGGATTCAAAGAATAAGTCTTTTACCCTCTTTCTCAGATTCAATTTCATTTCTAATTTAATGTATTGATTATGGAGGAAATAACCATATGACAGGAATTCAATTGAGACAGAGACGAGCGAAGAGACGACCTGCCTCTCGATCTGCCAATCTAAGGTATGTCAGTCTCCATTCTCGTGTTCTTCATAAAGTCAAGTGAGCAAGCTCGTTCGTATGTTGAAGGTTGGAGGTGAAGCAGTGGAGAAATTCTTGGTTCCAGGAGAGCCCTCGCTATGGTATTCAGTTCAATTTACCTTAACAAGGCTTGATTGTCTTGTTCTCAAGCGTCCTTATGGTTTCTTTGGTCTCAGCTTATGTTACTTCCAATTTTTGAAATGTAGATGGAGCTAATTTACCTCATTCTTCGATTCCCCTTCTCAATCTCACGGGCTTCTTCTCTCTCTCTCTCTTTTGTTATTGCAGTGTTCTTGTTCAATGTTGCAGGGCTCAAGATGGTCGTTTGTGAATCTACTCCCCTTGTCAAGTGAGTCTTACTTATTCCAAATTATTTATTCTACATATAATGGATTCAGAAATAAAGTATGTTATTTTTTAACGAGATATGTGATGCTATGTATTCAGATAAGGTCAGGTGAGCAAGCGTTGTTATGTGATGTTCAAGGGTGTAGGAAACTGATGTTCTCGATTAACTTCAGCGCTGCTAGGATTTTGAAGTAGGGCATTTGCATAACTCATAGGAGCCAACATCACGAGTAGTATGACTTCTGTAATGGGACTCCATGAATTTGGTAACTGTTGCTTGTGTAGTGTCAACACTCTGTTTTGTTACTAATAATCTGCGATATGTAGAGTTTTTTCTTATGCTCTGCTCCTTTCTGTTTTTCTTCTTCTTAAAGTCAGTTCCTTTACTTCAGTTTCATTGTCATCTCTTATCAGGTTGAGATCCTTAAACTAAGAAGAAGAAGATCCTTAAAGGTAGGATAACTCTTTTAACAGTATTTACAAAATTGAAACCTGTTTGAAACTAAACTCATAAATCATGTGTCCAAGCTGATTATTGTGAGTGAGTTAGTGTCTTATAATCTGTTATGTTCTCTGGAACACGACTTTATATTGTGATTATAAGAGTTTTGTCACTAAAATATTGTTTCTTATTTGGTTTGGCATTCTCATGAACGTGCATCATTTGGATATCAATATGCCTACTACTCTATTGCTGAATTTGATTTTTTTCTTGTTTGGTTTTCAAATCTTATTCGTTCTAATAGATTCTTTTGGGTTTGGTGTAGAGATCTATTGAGGGACACACGAATAGCACACAAAGTTGATGGAAGAGTATGAAGACTAAGAACATGAGCGTGGACACACTTGTGGATTAGTTTTAGGTTTAGTTTAGGGTTATCTGGTTTGATTTTGGTTTAGTTTTTTATTTATAAACCATAATATTTTTGTAAATCAAAATTTCTTTTCTAATAAATTGTATTATTTTTTTAAAAGCAATATAAACCAATTATAACTATTTAGAAATGCTATCAAATAGATATGTAGTTTTGTAAACAAACGCTATTATAATGTTAACTAGGTGTCTTCCTCCACCATGTGCAGTAAAAAAAATTAAAATAATTTTTAACAGATAAATATAAATTATATTTTAAAATAAAATTTTATTAATATTGTAAATTTTTTTTTTCGTATCAATATTTTAATATAAATTATAATCTTAAATAGATTTTTCTATCTATTTATTTTAATTAAATATATTAAATAAATTTGTAAAATTTAAAAATATATAATTAAATTATATTTCAAAATTGAATATATTTATTTTAATGATGATTTATGAGTTATTCCTATATTCTAAAAAATTTTCAGAAATATAAATTGACATTAAATGTAATATATGAGTTATTACCATATTTTAAAAAGTTTCCCAAAAATATAATTAAATATATTAAATAAATTTGTAAAATTTAAAAATATATAATTAAATTATATTTCAAAATTGAATATATTTATTTTAATGATGATTTATGAGTTATTCCTATATTCTAAAAAATTTTCAGAAATATAAATTGACATTAAATGTAATATATGAGTTATTACCATATTTTAAAAAGTTTCCCAAAAATATAATTAAATATATTAAATAAATTTGTAAAATTTAAAAATATATAATTAAATTATATTTCAAAATTGAATATATTTATTTTAATGATGATTTATGAGTTATTCCTATATTCTAAAAAATTTTCAGAAATATAAATTGACATTAAATGTAATATATGAGTTATTACCATATTTTAAAAAGTTTACCAAAAATATAAATTAACATTAAATGCAATTGTCCATGTCATATTAAGCTATAAGACATGTCATCAATTTCAGTAGCCATGTCATATTTGTTTTGTGAAATTGACTGTAGAAAGGACATGTGACAAAATCACTTCACAAATATAGTCTTTGTATACATTTTTGAAAATTTTAGTAATAAAATTGTATAATTTAAAAATATATAATTAAATTATATTTCAAAATTTATAATGCCATATTTGAATATATTTATTTTAATGATGATTTATGAGTTATTCTCATATTCTAAAAAAAATTCCAAAAATATAAATTGACATTAAATGTAATATATGAGTTATTACCATATTTTAAAAAGTTTACCAAAAATATAAATTAACATTAAATGCAATTGTCTATGTCATATTAAACTATAAGATATGTCATCAATTTCAGTAGTTATGTCATATTTGTTTTGTGAAATTGGCTGTAGAAAAGACACGTGACAAAATCACTTCACAAATATAGTTTAGGAGACTATATAATAGCAAACAAGAAATACCGCTATTATATAACCTAGATACAATAGCGTGTACAAAACTGCTATTATAAGTGGGGGACCTATTATAGATGGGGCAAACATAGCGGTTCGTAATACGCTATCTAGGGCCTATGATAGCGGTTTTCTAAGGCTAAGAAAAGCAATTTTTTTTGTAGTGAATTCTGGTGGTGCGGCCGAGGCTTTGTCCAAGGGGATCTTGTCTATGATGGCTATCCCATTTGGATTGTGTTGACTTTGTTACACACCGTCACATTTTATTTTCAAGAAAGATCGAAAAATGCTATAAATCCAAGTTCAAGAGAAATGGAGATGATATGAAATTTATTATGATTTCTATTTTATTGTTGTATTTAACTATGCTGAAAACATATTCCTATTTGGTAACCTCCACACGTTTGGTAACCTCTACACGTTTCCGTTTGGGCGGACAACTGGTCTCCGTTTGGTAACCTACACACGTTTCTCGCTGGATCAAACTCAAGATTGAGCATCTCTGAGAATGCAACAATCTCTTCCCTGTACCGGAATGGTGGTTGGAGACTGCCTCCGGTTCGCTCTGATCCACAACTACAGCTCTACACTTACTTGACAACGATCCAACTGCAGGAAAGTGAAGACTACTATGAGTGGGAGATAAATGGAAGCATCTACGAAACATACCAAACTGGGGTATTATATGATTACCTCCGACAACCAATGCCTGATATGCCTTGGACGTCGCTAGTCTGGATATCGAGGGGAGTTCCACGACACTCCTTTCACTCATGGTTAGTGATCCAAAATAGGCTTCCGACAAGGGACAGACTACTGAGCTGGGGACTACAAACAGATGACCGGTGTTTGCTCTGCAATGCAGCACAAGAAACAAGAGATCACATCTTCTTCTCCTGTACTTTCAGCTTCGACCTTTGGCTAAAAGTAACCAGAAGACTCGATCACTTACCTCAACGATCCTGGGATGATACGATTATGCAGATGACCTCCTTGCCCCCGCCTCAATGGAAACGAAATCTCGACCTCCAAGCTTGGCAATCAACTATGCATTGGCTCTGGAATGAGAGAAACACTAGGATGCATGCAAGCACTTTCAGATCAACAGACTGCTTATTCCGACTCCTGGACCAGCAACTACGAAACAAGCTCCAGAGCTTCAGAGATTCAAATCCAACTAAATCCTCACTAATGATGCAGAGCTGGTTCCGAGTCTCCTGAAAATTTGACCCCTTCCGCTCTGGCCTCACCGCAAAAGACTGTCGACTATCCTCAGACTAGAAAACCAACTTGGGCTTGGGCTTATTTTATCAACTAGACTCTCTATGTGATTTGGGTGTATGACTATAGCCAAGAGGCTTGTAAACTATTTTGGGTCTTTTATTTAAATTTAAGAAAGCTGCCTTACAAAAAAAAAAAAAACATATTCCTATTTTATTATTGTAAAAAGACTGGATCTCTAGCTTTTATGATTTTTTTATATAAAAATGGTATTGATTTTATTGCCATACATAGAGGATTTTTGTTGACCAAGTTGTCTAATTTCCAATAACAAAGTCAGAACTTGATGAGGAGAATTTTACTGTTGAGTGATTTATATGGTTGGTACAGTAAAATTATTTTTGTTCTTAAGAAATAAACCCCAAATCCATCGAGAATTGTCTTCGTCTCTACCCATAGGTCGCCTTTATACAAAAACAATGAACATCAAGTTAGCAACTTTCAATTTCCTTACAGAAATCTAATTTGGTGATTGTTTGGTTAGTAACTTTGTGTGTGATTCACACAGTGTTTATCGAACAGGAAAGATTTATGGAATATCTATCTCTCTCATTCTCATCAACTTAGCCACACTGATGCAACGAGCAGACGAAAAACTCATTCCCTCGGTTGCCAAAGATGTGAAAGAAGCATTTAACGCAACCCTCTATGATATTGGATACCTCTCATTTATAAGAAACATTGTTCAAGGACTTGCCTCTCCTTTAGCTGGTTTATTGGTCGTTAGTTATGACCGTCCGACAGTTTTCGCAGTCGGTTGTTTATGCTGGGTCCTATCAACTGTTGCAGTTGGAGCAAGCCACTTCTTCACCCAGGTTTTATTCGATTTACATATGGTTTTGAGATCAGATATTGGTTAAATTTTTTTTCTCTGTTACATTATGAGCTTTTGCACAGAAGTTCATATTAACCTTTCAATGCAAAAATATATTATGCAATAATTAAGACATGGTTGACACATAGACTATTAATATTATACATAACAGATATAAATGTCTGATTGGGGCTAATATAATTTCCTGGACTAGGTTACCGTTGGTGTAGCAGTCAATGGGTTTGGACATGCAATTGTTTATCCAGTGCTTCAATCGATAATAGCGGATAGTTTTAAGGATAGTGCAAGAGGTTTTGGCTTTGGTTTATGGAATCTCATTGGTACGGTTGGAGCTATATGTGGAACCGTCCTACCAACTGTCATGGCTGGTCATGATTTCTTAGGAATCCCAGGATGGCGATGCGCCTTTATGTTGTTGGCAACAATGAGTGCGATGATCGGGGTTCTAGTGTTTCTATTTGCCACTGATCCAAGGAAAAGGAAAAATAGTAGCTTCATTTCTCATGATCATGAACGGTAGTATAAAGCTCTTTAATTTAATACAGCGCCAACATTACAAAATCTTTTTTTTTTTGTTATTACGACCTTTAGTTTTGATGTTGTTATTTTTGTAGAGACGAACTTATGGTTCTTAAAGGGAAAAACTATGATGCTGCAACAATGGAGGTTACGAGCACGGTTTGGAAGGAATCCTGGGTGGCCATAAAAGATGTAACTAAGTTACAAACATTTCAGATCATCGTCTTGCAGGGAATCGTAGGTTTGGTGCCATGGAATGCAATGGTTTTCTGGACCATGTGGTTCGAACTCATTGGTATGCATCCCTTTTTATACTTAATTTTATTTCTAATTATTTCATGGTTTATGCTCATGTATACAAAGAATCCTCAATGGTATGCATTACAATTGTATAAGAAATGAAATACGGCAAAAAAAATTGATGTTTTGAAACCCCAAACACTAGTTCCTCGGTATTTCCTCGGAATATTTTCATTTTACCGGGCAAATATTTCGCGAAAATTGAAACTAGAATTCCGACGAAATTCCGACGGATAATATCCGTCGGACCCTAGGTTTTATAACCACGAGCCCCTTC
>NC_027754.1:3150448-3152694 GCF_000695525.1 Brassica oleracea var. oleracea | reverse complement strand
GTCGGTATACTCCTATCGATCGATGTATATATGTCCAAACACGCATCGATCGATGAACTTCCGAGGAATTATCCCGACGAAGTTCTACCTCGGTATATTCCGAGGACTTTTCCGACAAACAAGGATCCTCGGAATTTCCTCGGAAATTTATTTCCTCGGAATTCCGTCGGAAAATTCCGAGGGATTTCAGAGGAAAAAAGAAATTCCGAGGAATTATTTCCGACGACGTATTTCGTCGGAATTGCGTCGGAATAACGATATTCCGACGAAATTCCGACGATTTTTTCCCTCAGAATCCTTGATGTTTTCTTGTAGTGAAGACAATATATTGATACAATTTTTCTCAACAAACCTAAGTGAATGCAAACTAAACAAATCGAGTAGAATAAACCTAAAATCCGTTCCGACTTTCATCCCTATTCGACAATATTCTTATGAAACATGAACTCCAACTGCATGTTTGTCAAAATATTTTCACTTTTCAGGTTTTGATCACAATAAGACAGCATCTCTGAGCGGGATGTTCACAACCGGACAAGCAATAGGGTCTTTGGTTGGGGGAATAGTTGCAGACAAAATGTCTCGTATATTTCCAAACTCAGGGAGAGTTATGTGCGCCCAATTCAGCGTTTTCATGAGAGCTATATTCTCCATTATTCTCTTAAGAATAATCCCACAGTCAACTAGCAGTTACTACATCTACTCAGTAGCGGCCTTGAGGGGAAGCAATGGAAGCATGTGCTTCCGGCCTGATAAATGTTAAGTAAATTTTCGGCCGTAGAATAACAAAATCTTGTGTAGCTCTGTTGGTATATGTCTTGCACTTATCCTACGAGGTCACAGGTTCGATGAGATCAGGCTACATTTTTAGCTTTCAATATTTTTGAGCTTCTGGTCCAAAATATTTCAGGGCCGGGCCTTCATTCTTTTTCTAATGGGTCTTACCATAACTTGGTGTGGACCAGCCATTAACTCTCCAATTTTAGCTGAGATTGTTCCTCCTACGCATCGAACCATGATATATGCCTTTGATCGTGCACTCGAGGTGTCATTTTCATCGTTTGGTGCACCTTTGGTTGGTATTATGTCGGAGAAAGTATTCGGGTTTGACGCAAAAGGAATTGATAATATTAAAGACTCTGGCCGTGAGGCAGAGGCGTTGTCAAAGGGGATCATGTGGATGATGGCTGTTCCGTTTGTATTGTGTGGTCTTTGCTACACACCGTTACATTATCTTTTTCGAAAAGACCGGAAAATTGATAGAACTCCGAGTTCAAGGGAAGCAGAGATTATATGATCATTAGTATGCTCGTCATCAGCATGTTTCAGCAATAAATCAGTGAAACAATCATGTTTGTATTTACTTGGTTTTGACTTCTGATGTTTCTTATATTTTATTCAGAAAAATATTAATCATACTATTGGGCATTAGCGTTTGTGAATGGTGTTTTAGACTTAGCCGACTGGCGTATGTTGTTTGAAATTAGTGATAGACTTGTTTTAATTCTCCGAAACGTGAAATTTGACATTTACTTTAGTTTTAATGATATACTAAAGGGCGGGTATATTTTTTTTAGGGCGGATATATTTTTTGTTTTACATTTTTTTTAAAAAAAATTAATTTTCATATTTATATTTTTCTTTATAATCATATTTATACTTTTCTTTGTAATTGTGTTTCTCTTTGTAATCCTATTTAACAAAATAAAATGGGTTTTATAAATTGTGATCCAATGTAAATAGAAACCACGTTACCTTTAAAGCGCAAAACTAATTCTAAAATATAGAATTAGTGGTTTACAGTTATATTATTTACTTAATAGATAATAACTCTTTAAATAAAAAAATAGTTGGATCCTACTTTTATTGATTGGTCATACTGTTGTTTTAATAGAATATATAACATTTAATAAATATTTTTGATCGAATAACCTATTTCGGTCCCGTTAAATTAAATGAGTTTATATGAATGTTTATTTCTATTAAAACCGTTAAACCCTATTTTAACATCTTGTTCTTTGTTAATTGATAAACTTAATGTCTATGTAAAATATTTAAAATTTGAATAAATTAATGTCTAGTTGAATAAATCCTAATTTTTTAGGTGAGATGTAAGTTATAATTAGTTAAAATAATTAAATATACCAAATTTTATTATTACTAAATATTATATTTTAATAGTCGGTGAAAATAGTATATATCTTCTTTCATAATATTAAAGGTGAAAAAATGAAACTACAATAAGT
>NC_027754.1:3144833-3150384 GCF_000695525.1 Brassica oleracea var. oleracea | reverse complement strand
AATTATAGAAAGATATGTCAATAATGTAACTGTATACATAATTATATAAAATAATGTGTTCTATTAATAAAATAAAATGTTAAAATTCTAAAAAGAAAAATGTTCAGATTATCCAATAACACACAAAAGAAAATTTTGATAGAATACTGTTGAAAGGAAGTAAGCAAACTTAGTTTTGATATAAACCCAAAAGAAAAGAATAATTATTATCATTTATATAACAGTTGACTAATATAAATATTAGAAAGAAGTGGTGTGGCCATCGATAATTATGGAAAGGAGGTTACAAAATACATGTTTTGACCAATAGATGGTAGTTATGGAAATACAGTTTTAATTTCAATTCAGTTTAAAAGTATTATGTTTTATTTCTTTTAGATTTGATAACATAGAAAAACAATTATTAGACTCAACATATATCAATTGGTCATACTTGTGTTTTAATAGAATAGATACATCAACTTATCCCTTTCTTGTTAATCAAGATGGTTTCGACGGATTGATCTCGATTGGTGAAGATGGGTTCGGAACGAGAATAATGGCCAGCGTTTGAAGTGTGTCTAGAAGAAATTAAGATTTTGAAAGCAAGTTTCCTAAACTAAGAGATCATTCATGTATCCCGGACGGAGAATTCAAGGACGGATAGTCTAGCATGCAGCTTCAGAAAACAATAGTATTTCGTCATTCACTTGGATGCGGAGTTACCAGTTTGGTTCACAAAGTCAGCATGAGTCTGTTTATGCTAATGAAAAAAATATTAATCAAATAGCCATTTAAAAAAATAATTTTTAAAATGTAAGTTATTTACAAAGGTGATATGCTGAGGTGGCAACACCACAATCTCTCTGCCCATTTAATAAATTCTCCTTGCTTCGCTAGAGAAATTACATCAAACTAGGTACCGCTAAACTTAACGGTGCAATCATAAGTATTTAGTGAAACTCACCTAACTACAAAAATAGAAGAAACTTAAGAACGTTATGCAGCATTTCCTGACACCGCTGCCTCCTGTGAAAGCAAAATGAAACAAATAGTTAAGCAATATATGCAAGAAAACAAACTAAAGAGATGTCCAACTCTAATTAGTACGAGCCTTTTTGGGATAAAAACCAAAAGTAAATCCATGTGGTTTTGCCTAAGGCCCCAAGTGGACAATATCATACTAATCGGATAATATAGAGTTGGACATGAGCTTTAACAATCCCAATAATTGGTATCAGAGACATGTTGACAAGAAATCTGCAAAAAGACCAAAATACCCTTCGAATAGGAATGAGACCCATCGAGTTAGGACTGGGAGGTGTGTGTGGCAGAGATCAAGTCAAAAGATCATAGAAGTCAGTTGTGCGACACGAGATGAATGTAATCCTTAGTTTGAGAGAGAGAATGTGAGATAACAAACTAAGTCCGATATTGGAGAATTAGACAAGGAGTGTCTAATATATAAAGGGATGTTCAACTCTAATTAGTACGAGGCCTTTTGGGATGAAAACCAAAAGTAAATCAATAAGAGCTTGCCTAAGGCCCAAAGTAAACAATATCGTACTAATCGGATAATATAGAGTTGGACATGGGCTTTAACAATCCCAGCAATATATATACCGTTGGCTATTCTATATATTCTCTCAATTTAAACGTAAGTTATACCTTGCCAATATTTAGCTTCTCAGGTAAACCTGAAGATGGATCAGAAGCAGGCTTTGAAAACCTAAGACCATCATTATAGCAGATTCTTAATACGGGTTTTTAGCTAAATGAGTGATTTAATTAAATCAAAAATAAATATAATTATAGTTACCGATCCTTAGTAAAGGATTTTGGCAACCGATCCTTAATAGGTCGTCTTCTTCTTCGACAGCGAAGGATGGACGGAGATCGCCAGATCTGGCTCGTTCCGGCGGGGGTTTGTTATGGCTCTCGAGTTCTACATGATGGTGCTGGAGTCCCGGAGATTCGGTGAAGAAGGTGAAGAAGATCGTTGAAGCGTTCGTTCTGCGACCGAAGATCGCCGCAGCGGTTGAAACGACGGCAGATAGGAGAAACGCCGGAGATATGAGTTCGCGGGAAGCGTTCTGCGCCGCCGGGATGAGGTCGATTCAGCTACTTAAGTGAACAAATTTTTTTATTTGTTTATCTATTGTTTGATTGCTCTGTTCAAAATGAGTTAGGTATCTGAAAGTCATTAGCTTTTTATGGTGGAACCCTTTCATGTGCTCGAAGTGAGTGGCTTTGTATATCATTTGATTTACTTAAGTAGTTTGGAGCATGATTTGTGTTTGCTATTGAATGATCATGTGTGTGAGCGGTTAAAGTCGTTAGCTTCTTATAGTGGAACCCTTTCCTGTTCTCAAAGTGCTTGTCCTCGTTTTATCATTTGACTCACTTGAATAAGTAATTTGAGACTTGGTTGGGTTTGCTATAGAGTTATCTTGCATTGTGCGGTTAAAGGCTATCTACGCTCATTCTCATGCTCTTTAGTAGACTAGTAGTGGTTGCCTGCTGGGGTAATTAAACTGTTTCAAGATTTTCTATCTTAATGTTCTCTTGCTATAGGGAAAAATAAGAAATGTTTATACGGTATGGTGTGTTGTCTTTGGACTCTGACTAAGATGAAATTAGCTTGTTCTCGAGTGACTACTTGGTTCCTTACGATAGGTTTTGTTAGGAACAGACTCACACACATGTACTGCTGGAGCATTTGGTCAGTTTGCTACAGGGATTGGAAACACTGATGCAGGCTTTTTGTGTTAGGCACTGGAAAAATCCTTCTCAAGGTGTGTTAAGAAATTTTTTTTTTTTTTTTAATTTTAAGAAACTCAAATTAAGAAAACTACCATTGTACCTCAAAAATTAGGTGATTCTTAACTAAAGTCCTTAGCTAAAATATATTAGTTAAATAGTCATTAAAGTATACTTAAGAAACCCACCTTATGGGTTTATAGGGATAATCATGCTCTAATAATGGAAAAATCACAAACCATATTATCCACACAGTGCTACAAAAGCCTCAGGTACAAGATCATTCGTGTTGCATTGAAAACTACCTAAGTGCCCTAGCTTTGCGTTTATCATCCTCAACATAATCAACTTTAGTATCGTTCCCAAAACGTGCGAGCCTAGCTTTCTTCTTTGCCTCTTCTCCCTCAGGGTTATCCACTTTAGTAGCGGATGATGATGCATGAACATTATAGAAAATTGCGTCATTTGAACTCAATGGAGACATTATTGTTTGGAGAAAGTGTCCCAACCATCAGAAGCCGCTCCCTTTGTTCATCACTAAAGTAAGAATCTCCCAACCGTACAACGATCTTCTCTAGTCTCTTTGCGTTTCTCAGCACCAATCTCAGGAACGAATCTAAGAGTTTCAGTGCATCATTACAATCCGACATGGAATACATTCGGCTTGTGGTAGGAAACACCTCATGCTTTGATCTCCAACATGTGTCTGAATCCAAGCCTTGTGATATTCTTAAATACGCGTCCAAATCAGCATCCTGTAGAGCATAGAACATGTTACTCCAAAGCATACTACGGGTGTTTTTTTACGAAAAATATAATTCCTATATACTGATTAGCATAACAAGGAGTTAGAGACATGGTTCGTCTCTTTATGGAATATTCCAAGAAAATAAACGAGGTTTTTGGTGAAGATACCGTGATATAGCTCACGTATGTTGCGTGTACTTCAAGCTTCTTCAATCCAGGTGAATTTTGTAGTAACCTTGCTATGCTAGGAATAACAGATCGAGCAAAATTTGTCTGAACAGTCAAAGATTGGACCTTGAGCTTCGGTAAACGAACACCACAGAGCATGGCGAGAGATAGAATCTAGCACAATGATGAAAAGGTCAAAATAATTAATGGAACATAAATAAATAAATAAAAACGAAACAAGTTAATATAGGGTGCAAACATATAATACCTGAAGAAGGTAACCCCCACAAAACGTAAGCCTTTCTACGTTTTGCAATTTTGCTAGCATCTTAAGCACAATGGTCTGAAGAACATCAGCATATTATTGAAAACCAGCCTTGAAAGGACGGTACCTGTTCAAGCCAATGCAAAGGATAGCATCGGCCAGAGAGGAGACATCCACTAAAGTACATGGTGCCACATCAGAGTTTTTCAAATTCAAATAATGGATGTGCGGTGCTACAATCTCCATCTGACCTGAACGCTGGGACTAGCCATATATTTCTAGTGCTCTCAGACTCGGTGATTTACTAAGATCAAGACGCTTAAGTAAACCACCACAGTAAAACAATTGCAAGGTTTCAAGATTTGGAGAGCCAGAGAGAATATTAGCAATAGATTCATCATAGAGACTACAACTACTCAATGTCAACCTCCTTAGGAAGTTCCAAGACACAGTGCATCCAGGAAGCATATCAAAATCCACCAATTTGAGTTGCCTTAAGGAGGAACTAAGGTAGAAGCTATCCGGGAAACCATAAGTCTCGTAACCAAAAAAAACGGCCGGTGAGAGACAGCTCCCCCCACATTGCGAGACATAGCGAACTCGACCCAGCTATTAAACTGGGGCTCAGTGACTTTATGGGTCACACGAAGTTTAAAACTCATGATTTTCAGTCTCCTGTAGGAAAGCAAGGTTTGGTCTATCCCCTTACCGGTCGTTCTAAGGTGGAGACAAGGTAATTCACACCATGCATGCCTCCACCGTCTGGACAAGACGGACGTTCTGATGGCGAGATCGATGGGAATAAAGGATAGAATATGGTTGAGGATCTCATCTGGCATAGATTTTATGAAATCTGCTCCTTCGATAACTTGTTGGATTTTGCGGTGGGGGTTTAATATACGACGTTGTCGACGGCTACGTTTCCCTCGCCTTTTCGCCATGGTAACTATGATTAGGTTTTATTTTGTTTACACGAAATTTATAAAAGTATTTTGTATAGATGATATTGTTGGAATGAAAAACTTTGTAGAGATGGAGAAAGTGTTTAAGTGTTTGAAGATAAATAAATTTTGTGAAGAAGAAAGTTTTTATAACTCAGAAGATAGTTAGATGATTCTTACAAACTTGGATATTTCTTGATGATACAAAATGAAAGAAGAGTAGAGGTATTTATAGCCTCCAAAGTACAAAATATCTCAAATATTATCATTCTAATTCTAGATAATTCTACTTAAATATCTAGATAATTTTATCCTAATTATCTAGATAATTCTACCAAAATATCTAGATATTTATCTTATGGAGGTGGAAGACTTTTCTAGATTTTGGGTTGGGCTAAACATGATTAGTGACTTGTTAGCCTAATAATATGATCCAAATCAAGTTTACTTTTCAACAACCCCCTCTTAAACTTGATTTGGTTACTCCGAGTAAGCTCTTCATCTTGATAAAGTCTTCTCGCTTGAGTGGCTTGGTGAAGATATCAGCTACTTGATCATTTGTCTTCACATACTCCAACTGCACATCCATCTTGGTAACACATTCTCGAATGTAGTGATAACGAGTATCGATGTGCTTACTCCGGTCATGGAAGACTGGATTCTTCGCCAATGCTATTGCCGACTTGTTATC